>NW_027440192.1:0-221383 GCF_031893055.1 Leptodactylus fuscus
TGACACACACATACACATACTACTGACTGACACACATACACAGACTACTGACATACACACATACAAAGACTACTGACGTACACATAACAACTACTGACGTACACACATACACAGACTACTGACAGACACACATACACAGACTACTGACGTACACACACATACACAGGCTACTGACTGACACACACATACATAGACTACTGACGTACACACATACAAAGACTAATGACTGACACACACATACACAGACTACTGACAGACACACATACACAGACTACTGACGTATACACACATGCACAGACTACTGACTGACACACACATACACAGACTACTGACTGACACACAGAATCAGACAAAGACTACTGACTGACAACACACATACACAGACTACTGACGTACACACACATACACAGACTACTAACGTACACACACATACAAAGACTACTGACGTACACACACATACACAGAATACTGACGAACACACACAGACTACTGACGAACACACACATACACAGACTACTGACTGACACACACATACACAGACTACTGACTGACACACACATACACAGAATACTGACGAACACACACATACACAGACTACTGACTGACACACACATACACAGAATACTGACTGACACACACATACACAGACTACTGACGTACACACACATACACAGACTACTGACGTACACACACATACACAGACTACTGACTGACACACACACATACAAAGACTACTGACGTACACACATACACAGACTACTGACGTACACACACATACACAGACTACTGACGTACACACACATACTTAGACTACTGTCTGACACACACATACAAAGACTACTGACGTACACACATACAGAGACTACTGACTGACACACACATACACAGACTACTGACTTACACACACATACACAGACTACTGACGTACACACACGTACACAGCCTACTGACTGACACACACATACACAGACTACTGACTGACACACACATACACAGACTACTGACGTACACACACATACACAGAATACTGACGAAAACACACATACACAGACTACTGACGAACACGCACATACACAGACTACTGACTGACACACACATACACAGACTACTGACTGACACACACATACACAGACTACTGACTTACACACACATACACAGACTACTGACAGACACACATACACAGACTACTGACGTACACACACATACACAGACTACTGACTGACACACACATACACAGACTACTGACTGACACACAGAATCAGACACAGACTACTGACTGACACACACATACACAGACTACTGATGTACACACACATACAAAGACTACTGACGTACACACACATACACAGAATACTGACGAACACACACATACACAGACTACTGACGAACACACACATACACAAACTACTGACTGACACACACATACACAGACTACTGACGTACACACACGTACACAGCCTACTGACTGACACACACATACACAGACTACTGACGTACACACATACACAGACTACTGACAGACACACACATACACAGACTACTGACGTACACACACATACACAGACTACTAACGTACACACACATACAAAGACTACTGACGTACACACACATACACAGAATACTGACGAACACACACATACACAGACTACTGACGAACACACACATACACAGACTACTGACTGACACACACATACACAGACTACTGACTGACACACACATACACAGAATACTGACGAACACACACATACACAGACTACTGACTGACACACACATACACAGAATACTGACTGACACACACATACACAGACTACTGACGTACACACACATACACAGACTACTGACGTACACACACATACACAGACTACTGACTGACACACACACATACAAAGACTACTGACGTACACACATACACAGACTACTGACGTACACACACATACACAGACTACTGACGTACACACACATACTTAGACTACTGTCTGACACACACATACAAAGACTACTGACGTACACACATACAGAGACTACTGACTGACACACACATACACAGACTACTGACTTACACACACATACACAGACTACTGACGTACACACACGTACACAGCCTACTGACTGACACACACATACACAGACTACTGACTGACACACACATACACAGACTACTGACGTACACACACATACACAGAATACTGACGAAAACACACATACACAGACTACTGACGAACACGCACATACACAGACTACTGACTGACACACACATACACAGACTACTGACTGACACACACATACACAGACTACTGACTTACACACACATACACAGACTACTGACAGACACACATACACAGACTACTGACGTACACACAAATACACAGACTACTGACTGACACACACATACACAGACTACTGACTGACACACAGAATCAGACACAGACTACTGACTGACACACACATACACAGACTACTGATGTACACACACATACAAAGACTACTGACGTACACACACATACACAGAATACTGACGAACACACACATACACAGACTACTGACGAACACACACATACACAAACTACTGACTGACACACACATACACAGACTACTGACGTACACACACGTACACAGCCTACTGACTGACACACACATACACAGACTACTGACGTACACACATACACAGACTACTGACAGACACACACACAGACTACTGACGAACACACACATACACAGACTATTGACTGACACACATACACAGAATACTGACTGACACACACATACACAGACTACTGCCGTACACACACATACACAGACTACTGACGTACACACACATACACAGACTACTGACTGACACACACATACAAAGACTACTGACGTACACACATACACAGACTACTGACGTACACACACATACACAGACTACTGACGTACACACACATACACAGACTACTGACTGACACGCACATACACAGACTACTGACGAACACACACATACAAAGACTACTGACTGACACACACATACACAGAATACTGACTGACACACACATACACAGACTACTGACGTACACAAACATACACAGCCTACTGACTGACACACACACACACACACACACTACTGACGTACACACACATACACAGACTACTGACTGACACACACACATACACAGACTACTGACTTACACACACATACACAGACTACTGACTGACACACATACACAGACTACTGACATACACACATACACAGACTACTGACGTACACACATACACAGACTACTGACATACACACATACACAGACTACTGACAGACACACACACAGACTACTGACGTACACACACATACACAGACTACTGACTGACACACATACACAGACTACTGACGGACACACACATACACAGACTACTGACGGACACACACATACACATACTACTGACTGACACACATACACAGACTACTGACATACACACATACACAGACTACTGACGTACACACATAAACAGACTACTGACGTACACACATACACAGATACTGACAGACACACATACACAGACTACTGACGTACACACACATACACAGGCTACTGACTGACACACACATACATAGACTACTGACGTACACACATACAAAGACTAATGACTGACACACACATACACAGACTACTGACAGACACACATACACAGACTACTGACGTACACACACATACACAGACTACTGACTGACACACACATACACAGACTACTGACTGACACACAGAATCAGACAAAGACTACTGACTGACACACACATACACAGACTACTGACATACACACACATACACAGACTACTGACGTACACACACATACAAAGACTACTGACGTACACACACATACACAGAATACTGACGAACACACACATACACAGACTACTGACGAACACACACATACACAGACTACTGACTGACACACACATACACAGACTACTGACTGACACACACATACACAGAATACTGACGAACACACACATACACAGACTACTGACTGACACACACATACACAGAATACTGACTGACACACACATACACAGACTACTGACGTACACACACATACACAGACTACTGACGTACACACACATACACAGACTACTGACTGACACACACACATACAAAGACTACTGACGTACACACATACACAGACTACTGACGTACACACACATACACAGACTACTGACGTACACACACATACACAGACTACTGACGTACACACACATACACAGACTACTGACTGACACACACATACAAAGACTACTGACGTACACACATACAGAGACTACTGACTGACACACACAAACACAGACTACTGACTTACACACACATACACAGACTACTGACGTACAAACACGTACACAGCCTACTGACTGACACACACATACACAGACTACTGACTGACACACACATACACAGACTACTGACTGACACACACATACACAGACTACTGACGTACACACACATACACAGAATACTGACGAAAACACACATACACAGACTAATGACGAACACGCACATACACAGACTACTGACTGACACACACATACACAGACTACTGACTGACACACACATACACAGACTACTGACTTACACACACATACACAGACTACTGACAGACACACATACACAGACTACTGACGTACACACACATACACAGACTACTGACTGACACACACATACACAGAATACTGACTGACACACACATACACAGACTTCTGACGTACACAAACATACACAGCCTACTGACTGACACACACACACACACAGACTACTGACGTACACACACATACACAGACTACTGACAAAAACACACATACACAGACTACTGACTGACACACACATACACAGACTACTGACTGACACACACATACACAGACTACTGACTTACACACACATACACAGACTACTGACTGACACACATACACAGACTACTTACATACACACATACACAGACTACTGACGTACACACATTCACAGACTACTGACATACACACATACACAGACTACTGACAGACACACACACAGACTACTGACGTACACACACATACACAGACTACTGACTGACACACATACACAGACTACTGACGGACACACACATACACAGACTACTGACGGACACACACATACACATACTACTGACTGACACACATGCACAGACTACTGACATACACACATACACAGACTACTGACGTACACACATAAACAGACTACTGACGTACACACATACACAGACTACTGACAGACACACATACACAGACTACTGACGTACACACACATACACAGGCTACTGACTGACAAACACATACATAGACTACTGACGTACACACATACAAAGACTAATGACTGACACACACATACACAGACTACTGACAGACACACATACACAGACTACTGACGTACACACACATACACAGACTACTGACTGACACACACATACACAGACTACTGACTGACACACAGAATCAGACAAAGACTACTGACTGACACACACATACAAAGACTACTGACGTACACACATACACAGACTACTGACGTACACACACATACACAGACTACTGACGTACACACACATACACAGACTACTGACTGACACACACATACAAAGACTACTGACGTACACACATACAGAGACTACTGACTGACACACACATACACAGACTACTGACTTACACACACAGACTACTGACGTACACACACGTACACAGCCTACTGACTGACACACACATACACAGACTACTGACTGACACACACATACACAGACTACTGACGTGCACACACATACACAGAATACTGACGAACACACACATACACAGACTACTGACTAACACGCACATACACAGACTACTGACTGACACACACATACACAGTCTACTGACTGACACACACATACACAGACTACTGACGAACACACATACACAGACTACTGACTGACACACACATACACAGACTACTGACGTACACACACATACACAGACTACTGACGTACACACACATACACAGACTACTGACGTACACACACATGCACAGACTACTGACGGACACACACATACACAGACTACTGACTGACACACACATACACAGACTACTGACATACACACATACACAGACTACTAACGTACACACACATACACAGACTACTGACGTACACACACATACACAGACTACTGACGGACACACACATACACAGACTACTGACTGACACACACATACACAGACTACTGACATACACACATACACAGACTACTGACGTACACACATAAACAGACTACTGACGTACACACATACAGACTACTGACAGACACACATACACAGACTACTGACGTACACACACATACACAGGCTACTGACTGACACACACATACATAGACTACTGACGTACACACATACAAAGACTAATGACTGACACACACATACACAGACTACTGACGTACACACACATACACAGACTACTGACTGACACACACATACACAGACTACTGACGTACACACATACACAGACTACTGACGTACACACATACACAGACTACTGACGTACACACATACACAGACTACTGACGTACACACATACACAGACTACTGACAGACACACACATACACAGACTACTGACGTACACACACATACACAGACTACTGACTGACACACACATACACAGACTACTGACTGACACACAGACATAGACACAGACTACTGACTGACACACACATACACAGACTACTGACGTACACACACATACACAGACTACTGACGTACACACACATACAATGACTACTGACGTGCACAGACATGCACAGAATACTGACGAACACACACATACACAGACTACTGACGTACACACACATGCACAGCCTACTGACTGACACACACACACATACACAGACTACTGACTGACACACACATACACAGACTACTGGACTGACACACACATACATACACAGACTACTGACGTACACACACATACACAGAATACTGACGAACACACACATACACAGACTACTGACGAACACACACATACACAGACTACTGACTGACACACACAGACACAGACTACTGACTGACACACACAGACTACTGACGTACACACACATACACAGACTACTGACGTACACACACATACACAGACTACTGACGTACACACATACACAGTCTACTGACGTACACACATACACAGACTACTGACAGACACACACATACACAGACTACTGACGTACACACACATACACAGACTACTGACTGACACACACATACACAGACTACTGACGTACACACATACACAGACTACTGACAGACACACAGACTACTGACGTACACACACATACACAAACTACTGACTGACACACACATACACAGACCACTGACTGACACACACATACACAGACTACTGACGTACACACACATACACAGACTACTGACTGACACACACATACACAGAATACTGACGAACACACACATACACAGACTACTGACGAAAACACACATACACAGACTACTGACTGACACACACATACACAGACTACTGACTGACACACACATACACAGACTACTGACGAACACACACATACACAGACTACTGACTGACACACACATACACAGACTACTGACTTACACACACATACACAGACTACTGACTCGACACACATACAAAGACTACTGACTGACACACACATACACAGAATACTGACTGACACGCACATACACAGACTACTGACGAACACACACATACAAAGACTACTGACTGACACACACATACACAGAATACTGACTGACACACACATACACAGACTTCTGACGTACACAAACATACACAGCCTACTGACTGACACACACACACACACAGACTACTGACGTACACACACATACACAGACTACTGACGAAAACACACATACACAGACTACTGACTGACACACACATACACAGACTACTGACTGACACACACATACACAGACTACTGACTTACACACACATACACAGACTACTGACTGACACACATACACAGACTACTGACATACACACATACACAGACTACTGACGTACACACATTCACAGACTACTGACATACACACATACACAGACTACTGACAGACACACACACAGACTACTGACGTACACACACATACACAGACTACTGACTGACACACATACACAGACTACTGACGGACACACACATACACAGACTACTGACGGACACACACATACACATACTACTGACTGACACACATGCACAGACTACTGACATACACACATACACAGACTACTGACGTACACACATAAACAGACTACTGACGTACACACATACACAGACTACTGACAGACACACATACACAGACTACTGACGTACACACACATACACAGGCTACTGACTGACAAACACATACATAGACTACTGACGTACACACATACAAAGACTAATGACTGACACACACATACACAGACTACTGACAGACACACATACACAGACTACTGACGTACACACACATACACAGACTACTGACTGACACACACATACACAGACTACTGACTGACACACAGAATCAGACAAAGACTACTGACTGACACACACATACAAAGACTACTGACGTACACACATACACAGACTACTGACGTACACACACATACACAGACTACTGACGTACACACACATACACAGACTACTGACTGACACACACATACAAAGACTACTGACGTACACACATACAGAGACTACTGACTGACACACACATACACAGACTACTGACTTACACACACAGACTACTGACGTACACACACGTACACAGCCTACTGACTGACACACACATACACAGACTACTGACTGACACACACATACACAGACTACTGACGTGCACACACATACACAAAATACTGACGAACACACACATACACAGACTACTGACTAACACGCACATACACAGACTACTGACTGACACACACATACACAGTCTACTGACTGACACACACATACACAGACTACTGACGAACACACATACACAGACTACTGACTGACACACACATACACAGACTACTGACTTACACACACATACACAGACTACTGACTGAAAAACACATACACAGACTACTGACGTACACACACATACACAGACTACTGACGTACACACACATACACAGACTACTGACGTACACACACATGCACAGACTACTGACGGACACACACATACACAGACTACTGACTGACACACACATACACAGACTACTGACATACACACATACACAGACTACTAACGTACACACACATACACAGACTACTGACGTACACACACATACACAGACTACTGACGGACACACACATACACAGACTACTGACTGACACACACATACACAGACTACTGACATACACACATACACAGACTACTGACGTACACACATAAACAGACTACTGACGTACACACATACAGACTACTGACAGACACACATACACAGACTACTGACGTACACACACATACACAGGCTACTGACTGACACACACATACATAGACTACTGACGTACACACATACAAAGACTAATGACTGACACACACATACACAGACTACTGACGTACACACACATACACAGACTACTGACTGACACACACATACACAGACTACTGACGTACACACATACACAGACTACTGACGTACACACATACACAGACTACTGACGTACACACATACACAGACTACTGACGTACACACATACACAGACTACTGACAGACACACACATACACAGACTACTGACGTACACACACATACACAGACTACTGACTGACACACACATACACAGACTACTGACTGACACACAGACATAGACACAGACTACTGACTGACACACACATACACAGACTACTGACGTACACACACATACACAGACTACTGACGTACACACACATACAATGACTACTGACGTGCACAGACATGCACAGAATACTGACGAACACACACATACACAGACTACTGACGTACACACACATGCACAGCCTACTGACTGACACACACACACATACACAGACTACTGACTGACACACACATACACAGACTACTGACTGACACACACATACATACACAGACTACTGACGTACACACACATACACAGAATACTGACGAACACACACATACACAGACTACTGACGAACACACACATACACAGACTACTGACTGACACACACAGACACAGACTACTGACTGACACACACAGACTACTGACGTACACACACATACACAGACTACTGACGTACACACACATACAAAGATTACTGAGGTACACACACATACACAGAATACTGACGAACACACACATACACAGACTACTGACGGACACACACATACACAGACTTCTGACGTACACACACATACAAAGACTACTGACGTACACACACATACACAGAATACTGACGAACACACACATACACAGACTACTGACGGACAAACACATACACAGACTTCTGACGTACACACACATACACAGACTACTGACGTACACACACATGCACAGCCTACTGACTTACACACACATACACAGACTACTGACGTACACACACATGCACAGCCTACTGACTGACACATACATACACAGACTACTGACTGACACACACATACACAGACTACTGACTGACACACACATACACAGACTACTGACGAACACACACATACACAGACTACTGACTTACACACACATACACAAACTACTGACTGACACACACATACACCGCCTACTGACTGACACACACATACACAGACTACTGATGTACACACATACACAGACTACTGACGTACACACATACACAGACTACTGACTGACACAAACATACACAGACTACTGACTGACACACACATACACAGACTACTGACATACACACATACACAGACTACTGACGTACACACATAAACAGACTACTGACATACACACATACACATAATACTGACAGACACACATACACAGACTACTGACGTACACACATAAACAGACTACTGACATACACACATACACAGACTACTGACAGACACACATACATAGACTACTGACGTGCACACATACACAGACTACTGACGTACACACATAAACAGACTACTGACATACACACATACACAGACTACTGACATACACACATACACAGACTACTGACGTACACACATAAACAGACTACTGACATACACACATACACAGACTACTGACAGACACACATACATAGACTACTGACGTACACACATACAAAGACTAATGACTGACACACACATACACAGACAACTGACGTACACACACATACACAGACTACTGACTGACACACACATACACAGACTACTGACGTACACACATACACAGACTACTGACAGACACACACATACACAGACTACTGACGTACACACACATACACAGACTAATGACTGACACACACATACACAGACTACTGACTGACACAGACACAAACACAGACTACTGACTGACACACACATACACAGACTACTGACGTACACACACATACACAGACTACTGACGTACACACATACAAAGACTACTGACGTACACACACATACACAGAATACTGATGAACACACACATACACAGACTACTGACGAACACACATACACAGACTACTGACTGACACACACATACACAGACTACTGACTGACACACACATACACAGACTACTGACGAACACACACATACAAAGACTACTGACTGACACACATACAAAGAATACTGACTGACACACACATACACAGACTACTGACGTACACTCACATACACAGCTTACTGACGTACACACACATACACAGACTACTGACTGACACACACATACAAAGACTACTGACTTACACACATACACAGACTACTGACGTACACACACATACACAGACTACTGATGTACACACACATACACAGACTACTGACTGACACACACATACAAAGACTACTGACGTACACACATACACAGACTACTGACTGACACACACATACACAGACTACTGACTGACACACACATACACAGACTACTGACGAACACACACGTACACAGACTACTGACTGACACACACATACAAAGAATACTGACTGACACGCACATACACAGACTACTGACGAACACACACATACAAAGTCTACTGACTTACACACACATACACAGAATACTGACTGACACGCACATACACATACTACTGACGAACACACACATACAAAGACTACTGACTGACACACACATACACAGAATACTGACTGACACGCACATACATAGACTACTGACTTACACACACATACACAGACTACTGACTGACACACATACACAGACTACTGACATACACACATACACAGACTACTGACGTACACACATACACAGACTACTGACATACACACATACACAGACTACTGACAGACACACACACAGACTACTGACGTACACACACATACACAGCCTACTGACTGACACACACACACACAGACTAGTGACGTACACACACATACACAGACTACTGACTGACACACACACATACACAGACTACTGACTTACACACACATACACAGACTACTGACTGACACACATACACAGACTACTGACATACACACATACACAGACTACTGACGTACACACATACACAGACTACTGACATACACACATACACAGACTACTGACAGACACACACACAGACTACTGACGTACACACACATACACAGACTACTGACTGACACACATACACAGACTACTGACGGACACACACATACACAGACTACTGACGGACACACACATACACATACTACTGACTGACACACATACACAGACTACTGACATACACACATACAAAGACTACTGACGTACACACATAAACAGACTACTGACGTACACACATACACAGACTACTGACAGACACACATACACAGACTACTGACGTACACACACATACACAGGCTACTGACTGACACACACATACATAGACTACTGACGTACACACATACAAAGACTAATGACTGACACACACATACACAGACTACTGACAGACACACATACACAGACTACTGACGTATACACACATGCACAGACTACTGACTGACACACACATACACAGACTACTGACTGACACACAGAATCAGACAAAGACTACTGACTGACACACACATACACAGACTACTGACGTACACACACATACACAGACTACTAACGTACACACACATACAAAGACTACTGACGTACACACACATACACAGAATACTGACGAACACACACATACACAGACTACTGACGAACACACACATACACAGACTACTGACTGACACACACATACACAGACTACTGACTGACACACACATACACAGAATACTGACGAACACACACATACACAGACTACTGACTGACACACACATACACAGAATACTGACTGACACACACATACACAGACTACTGACGTACACACACATACACAGACTACTGACGTACACACACATACACAGACTACTGACTGACACACACACATACAAAGACTACTGACGTACACACATACACAGACTACTGACGTACACACACATACACAGACTACTGACGTACACACACATACTTAGACTACTGTCTGACACACACATACAAAGACTACTGACGTACACACATACAGAGACTACTGACTGACACACACATACACAGACTACTGACTTACACACACATACACAGACTACTGACGTACACACACGTACACAGCCTACTGACTGACACACACATACACAGACTACTGACTGACACACACATACACAGACTACTGACGTACACACACATACACAGAATACTGACGAAAACACACATACACAGACTACTGACGAACACGCACATACACAGACTACTGACTGACACACACATACACAGACTACTGACTGACACACACATACACAGACTACTGACTTACACACACATACACAGACTACTGACAGACACACATACACAGACTACTGACGTACACACACATACACAGACTACTGACTGACACACACATACACAGACTACTGACTGACACACAGAATCAGACACAGACTACTGACTGACACACACATACACAGACTACTGATGTACACACACATACAAAGACTACTGACGTACACACACATACACAGAATACTGACGAACACACACATACACAGACTACTGACGAACACACACATACACAAACTACTGACTGACACACACATACACAGACTACTGACGTACACACACGTACACAGCCTACTGACTGACACACACATACACAGACTACTGACGTACACACATACACAGACTACTGACAGACACACACATACACAGACTACTGACGTACACACACATACACAGACTACTAACGTACACACACATACAAAGACTACTGACGTACACACACATACACAGAATACTGACGAACACACACATACACAGACTACTGACGAACACACACATACACAGACTACTGACTGACACACACATACACAGACTACTGACTGACACACACATACACAGAATACTGACGAACACACACATACACAGACTACTGACTGACACACACATACACAGAATACTGACTGACACACACATACACAGACTACTGACGTACACACACATACACAGACTACTGACGTACACACACATACACAGACTACTGACTGACACACACACATACAAAGACTACTGACGTACACACATACACAGACTACTGACGTACACACACATACACAGACTACTGACGTACACACACATACTTAGACTACTGTCTGACACACACATATAAAGACTACTGACGTACACACATACAGAGACTACTGACTGACACACACATACACAGACTACTGACTTACACACACATACACAGACTACTGACGTACACACACGTACACAGCCTACTGACTGACACACACATACACAGACTACTGACTGACACACACATACACAGACTACTGACGTACACACACATACACAGAATACTGACGAAAACACACATACACAGACTACTGACGAACACGCACATACACAGACTACTGACTGACACACACATACACAGACTACTGACTGACACACACATACACAGACTACTGACTTACACACACATACACAGACTACTGACAGACACACATACACAGACTACTGACGTACACACACATACACAGACTACTGACTGACACACACATACACAGACTACTGACTGACACACAGAATCAGACACAGACTACTGACTGACACACACATACACAGACTACTGATGTACACACACATACAAAGACTACTGACGTACACACACATACACAGAATACTGACGAACACACACATACACAGACTACTGACGAACACACACATACACAAACTACTGACTGACACACACATACACAGACTACTGACGTACACACACGTACACAGCCTACTGACTGACACACACATACACAGACTACTGACGTACACACATACACAGACTACTGACAGACACACACACAGACTACTGACGAACACACACATACACAGACTATTGACTGACACACATACACAGAATACTGACTGACACACACATACACAGACTACTGCCGTACACACACATACACAGACTACTGACGTACACACACATACACAGACTACTGACTGACACACACATACAAAGACTACTGACGTACACACATACACAGACTACTGACGTACACACACATACACAGACTACTGACGTACACACACATACACAGACTACTGACTGACACGCACATACACAGACTACTGACGAACACACACATACAAAGACTACTGACTGACACACACATACACAGAATACTGACTGACACACACATACACAGACTACTGACGTACACAAACATACACAGCCTACTGACTGACACACACACACACACAGACTACTGACGTACACACACATACACAGACTACTGACTGACACACACACATACACAGACTACTGACTTACACACACATACACAGACTACTGACTGACACACATACACAGACTACTGACATACACACATACACAGACTACTGACGTACACACATACACAGACTACTGACATACACACATACACAGACTACTGACAGACACACACACAGACTACTGACGTACACACACATACACAGACTACTGACTGACACACATACACAGACTACTGACGGACACACACATACACAGACTACTGACGGACACACACATACACATACTACTGACTGACACACATACACAGACTACTGACATACACACATACACAGACTACTGACGTACACACATAAACAGACTACTGACGTACACACATACACAGATACTGACAGACACACATACACAGACTACTGACGTACACACACATACACAGGCTACTGACTGACACACACATACATAGACTACTGACGTACACACATACAAAGACTAATGACTGACACACACATACACAGACTACTGACAGACACACATACACAGACTACTGACGTACACACACATACACAGACTACTGACTGACACACACATACACAGACTACTGACTGACACACAGAATCAGACAAAGACTACTGACTGACACACACATACACAGACTACTGACATACACACACATACACAGACTACTGACGTACACACACATACAAAGACTACTGACGTACACACACATACACAGAATACTGACGAACACACACATACACAGACTACTGACGAACACACACATACACAGACTACTGACTGACACACACATACACAGACTACTGACTGACACACACATACACAGAATACTGACGAACACACACATACACAGACTACTGACTGACACACACATACACAGAATACTGACTGACACACACATACACAGACTACTGACGTACACACACATACACAGACTACTGACGTACACACACATACACAGACTACTGACTGACACACACACATACAAAGACTACTGACGTACACACATACACAGACTACTGACGTACACACACATACACAGACTACTGACGTACACACACATACACAGACTACTGACGTACACACACATACACAGACTACTGACTGACACACACATACAAAGACTACTGACGTACACACATACAGAGACTACTGACTGACACACACAAACACAGACTACTGACTTACACACACATACACAGACTACTGACGTACAAACACGTACACAGCCTACTGACTGACACACACATACACAGACTACTGACTGACACACACATACACAGACTACTGACTGACACACACATACACAGACTACTGACGTACACACACATACACAGAATACTGACGAAAACACACATACACAGACTACTGACGAACACGCACATACACAGACTACTGACTGACACACACATACACAGACTACTGACTGACACACACATACACAGACTACTGACTGACACACACATACACAGAATACTGACTGACACACACATACACAGACTTCTGACGTACACAAACATACACAGCCTACTGACTGACACACACACACACACAGACTACTGACGTACACACACATACACAGACTACTGACGAAAACACACATACACAGACTACTGACTGACACACACATACACAGACTACTGACTGACACACACATACACAGACTACTGACTTACACACACATACACAGACTACTGACTGACACACATACACAGACTACTGACATACACACATACACAGACTACTGACGTACACACATTCACAGACTACTGACATACACACATACACAGACTACTGACAGACACACACACAGACTACTGACGTACACACACATACACAGACTACTGACTGACACACATACACAGACTACTGACGGACACACACATACACAGACTACTGACGGACACACATAAACAGACTACTGACGTACACACATACACAGACTACTGACAGACACACATACACAGACTACTGACGTACACACACATACACAGGCTACTGACTGACAAACACATACATAGACTACTGACGTACACACATACAAAGACTAATGACTGACACACACATACACAGACTACTGACAGACACACATACACAGACTACTGACGTACACACACATACACAGACTACTGACTGACACACACATACACAGACTACTGACTGACACACAGAATCAGACAAAGACTACTGACTGACACACACATACAAAGACTACTGACGTACACACATACACAGACTACTGACGTACACACACATACACAGACTACTGACGTACACACACATACACAGACTACTGACTGACACACACATACAAAGACTACTGACGTACACACATACAGAGACTACTGACTGACACACACATACACAGACTACTGACTTACACACACAGACTACTGACGTACACACACGTACACAGCCTACTGACTGACACACACATACACAGACTACTGACTGACACACACATACACAGACTACTGACGTGCACACACATACACAGAATACTGACGAACACACACATACACAGACTACTGACTAACACGCACATACACAGACTACTGACTGACACACACATACACAGTCTACTGACTGACACACACATACACAGACTACTGACGAACACACATACACAGACTACTGACTGACACACACATACACAGACTACTGACTTACACACACATACACAGACTACTGACTGAAAAACACATACACAGACTACTGACGTACACACACATACACAGACTACTGACGTACACACACATACACAGACTACTGACGTACACACACATGCACAGACTACTGACGGACACACACATACACAGACTACTGACTGACACACACATACACAGACTACTGACATACACACATACACAGACTACTAACGTACACACACATACACAGACTACTGACGTACACACACATACACAGACTACTGACGGACACACACATACACAGACTACTGACTGACACACACATACACAGACTACTGACATACACACATACACAGACTACTGACGTACACACATAAACAGACTACTGACGTACACACATACAGACTACTGACAGACACACATACACAGACTACTGACGTACACACACATACACAGGCTACTGACTGACACACACATACATAGACTACTGACGTACACACATACAAAGACTAATGACTGACACACACATACACAGACTACTGACGTACACACACATACACAGACTACTGACTGACACACACATACACAGACTACTGACGTACACACATACACAGACTACTGACGTACACACATACACAGACTACTGACGTACACACATACACAGACTACTGACGTACACACATACACAGACTACTGACAGACACACACATACACAGACTACTGACGTACACACATACACAGACTACTGACAGACACACACACAGACTACTGACGTACACACACATACACAGACTACTGACGTACACACACATACACAGACTACTGACGTACACACATACACAGACTACTGACAGACACACACACAGACTACTGACGTACACACACATACACAGACTACTGACGTACACACACATACACAGACTACTGACATACACACATACACAGACTACTGACAGACACACACACAGACTACTGACGTACACACACATACACAGACTACTGACGTACACACACATACACAGACTACTGACGTACACACACATACACAGACTACTGACTGACACACACATACAAAGACTACTGACGTACACACATACACAGACTACTGACTGACACACACATACACAGACTACTGACTTACACACACATACACAGACTACTGACGTACACACACGTACACAGCCTACTGACTGACACACACATACACAGACTACTGACTGACACACACATACACAGACTACTGACGTACACACACATACACAGAATACTGACGAACACACACATACACAGACTACTGACGAACACGCACATACACAGACTACTGACTGACACACACATACACAGACTACTGACTGACACACACATACACAGACTACTGACGAACACACATACACAGACAACTGACTGACACACACATACACAGACTACTGACTTACACACACATACACAGACTACTGACTGACACACACATACACAGACTACTGACGTACACACACATACACAGACTACTGACGTACACACACATACACAGACTACTGACTGACACACACATACACAGACTACTGACTTACACACACATACACAGACTACTGACTGACACACACAGACACAGACTACTGACTGACACACACATACACAGACTACTGACGTACACACACATACACAGACTACTGACGTACACACATACACAGTCTACTGACGTACACACATACACAGACTACTGACAGACACACACATACACAGACTACTGACGTACACACACATACACAGACTACTGACTGACACACACATACACAGACTACTGACGTACACACATACACAGACTACTGACAGACACACACACAGACTACTGACGTACACACACATACACAGACTACTGACTGACACACACATACACAGACCACTGACTGACACACACATACACAGACTACTGACGTACACACACATACACAGACTACTGACTGACACACACATACACAGAATACTGACGAACACACACATACACAGACTACTGACGAAAACACACATACACAGACTACTGACTGACACACACATACACAGACTACTGACTGACACACACATACACAGACTACTGACGAACACACACATACACAGACTACTGACTGACACACACATACACAGACTACTGACTTACACACACATACACAGACTACTGACTGACACACATACAAAGACTACTGACTGACACACACATACACAGAATACTGACTGACACGCACATACACAGACTACTGACGAACACACACATACAAAGACTACTGACTGACACACACATACACAGAATACTGACTGACACACACATACACAGACTTCTGACGTACACAAACATACACAGCCTACTGACTGACACACACACACACACAGACTACTGACGTACACACACATACACAGACTACTGACGAAAACACACATACACAGACTACTGACTGACACACACATACACAGACTACTGACTGACACACACATACACAGACTACTGACTTACACACACATACACAGACTACTGACTGACACACATACACAGACTACTGACATACACACATACACAGACTACTGACGTACACACATTCACAGACTACTGACATACACACATACACAGACTACTGACAGACACACACACAGACTACTGACGTACACACACATACACAGACTACTGACTGACACACATACACAGACTACTGACGGACACACACATACACAGACTACTGACGGACACACACATACACATACTACTGACTGACACACATGCACAGACTACTGACATACACACATACACAGACTACTGACGTACACACATAAACAGACTACTGACGTACACACATACACAGACTACTGACAGACACACATACACAGACTACTGACGTACACACACATACACAGGCTACTGACTGACAAACACATACATAGACTACTGACGTACACACATACAAAGACTAATGACTGACACACACATACACAGACTACTGACAGACACACATACACAGACTACTGACGTACACACACATACACAGACTACTGACTGACACACACATACACAGACTACTGACTGACACACAGAATCAGACAAAGACTACTGACTGACACACACATACAAAGACTACTGACGTACACACATACACAGACTACTGACGTACACACACATACACAGACTACTGACGTACACACACATACACAGACTACTGACTGACACACACATACAAAGACTACTGACGTACACACATACAGAGACTACTGACTGACACACACATACACAGACTACTGACTTACACACACAGACTACTGACGTACACACACGTACACAGCCTACTGACTGACACACACATACACAGACTACTGACTGACACACACATACACAGACTACTGACGTGCACACACATACACAGAATACTGACGAACACACACATACACAGACTACTGACTAACACGCACATACACAGACTACTGACTGACACACACATACACAGTCTACTGACTGACACACACATACACAGACTACTGACGAACACACATACACAGACTACTGACTGACACACACATACACAGACTACTGACTTACACACACATACACAGACTACTGACTGAAAAACACATACACAGACTACTGACGTACACACACATACACAGACTACTGACGTACACACACATACACAGACTACTGACGTACACACACATGCACAGACTACTGACGGACACACACATACACAGACTACTGACTGACACACACATACACAGACTACTGACATACACACATACACAGACTACTAACGTACACACACATACACAGACTACTGACGTACACACACATACACAGACTACTGACGGACACACACATACACAGACTACTGACTGACACACACATACACAGACTACTGACATACACACATACACAGACTACTGACGTACACACATAAACAGACTACTGACGTACACACATACAGACTACTGACAGACACACATACACAGACTACTGACGTACACACACATACACAGGCTACTGACTGACACACACATACATAGACTACTGACGTACACACATACAAAGACTAATGACTGACACACACATACACAGACTACTGACGTACACACACATACACAGACTACTGACTGACACACACATACACAGACTACTGACGTACACACATACACAGACTACTGACGTACACACATACACAGACTACTGACGTACACACATACACAGACTACTGACGTACACACATACACAGACTACTGACAGACACACACATACACAGACTACTGACGTACACACACATACACAGACTACTGACTGACACACACATACACAGACTACTGACTGACACACAGACATAGACACAGACTACTGACTGACACACACATACACAGACTACTGACGTACACACACATACACAGACTACTGACGTACACACACATACAATGACTACTGACGTGCACAGACATGCACAGAATACTGACGAACACACACATACACAGACTACTGACGTACACACACATGCACAGCCTACTGACTGACACACACACACATACACAGACTACTGACTGACACACACATACACAGACTACTGACTGACACACACATACATACACAGACTACTGACGTACACACACATACACAGAATACTGACGAACACACACATACACAGACTACTGACGAACACACACATACACAGACTACTGACTGACACACACAGACACAGACTACTGACTGACACACACAGACTACTGACGTACACACACATACACAGACTACTGACGTACACACACATACAAAGATTACTGAGGTACACACACATACACAGAATACTGACGAACACACACATACACAGACTACTGACGGACACACACATACACAGACTTCTGACGTACACACACATACAAAGACTACTGACGTACACACACATACACAGAATACTGACAAACACACACATACACAGACTACTGACGGACAAACACATACACAGACTTCTGACGTACACACACATACACAGACTACTGACGTACACACACATGCACAGCCTACTGACTTACACACACATACACAGACTACTGACGTACACACACATGCACAGCCTACTGACTGACACATACATACACAGACTACTGACTGACACACACATACACAGACTACTGACTGACACACACATACACAGACTACTGACGAACACACACATACACAGACTACTGACTTACACACACATACACAAACTACTGACTGACACACACATACACCGCCTACTGACTGACACACACATACACAGACTACTGACGTACACACATACACAGACTACTGACGTACACACATACACAGACTACTGACTGACACAAACATACACAGACTACTGACTGACACACACATACACAGACTACTGACATACACACATACACAGACTACTGACGTACACACATAAACAGACTACTGACATACACACATACACATAATACTGACAGACACACATACACAGACTACTGACGTACACACATAAACAGACTACTGACATACACACATACACAGACTACTGACAGACACACATACATAGACTACTGACGTGCACACATACACAGACTACTGACGTACACACATAAACAGACTACTGACATACACACATACACAGACTACTGACATACACACATACACAGACTACTGACGTACACACATAAACAGACTACTGACATACACACATACACAGACTACTGACAGACACACATACATAGACTACTGACGTACACACATACAAAGACTAATGACTGACACACACATACACAGACAACTGACGTACACACACATACACAGACTACTGACTGACACACACATACACAGACTACTGACGTACACACATACACAGACTACTGACAGACACACACATACACAGACTACTGACGTACACACACATACACAGACTAATGACTGACACACACATACACAGACTACTGACTGACACAGACACAAACACAGACTACTGACTGACACACACATACACAGACTACTGACGTACACACACATACACAGACTACTGACGTACACACATACAAAGACTACTGACGTACACACACATACACAGAATACTGATGAACACACACATACACAGACTACTGACGAACACACATACACAGACTACTGACTGACACACACATACACAGACTACTGACTGACACACACATACACAGACTACTGACGAACACACACATACAAAGACTACTGACTGACACACATACAAAGAATACTGACTGACACACACATACACAGACTACTGACGTACACTCACATACACAGCTTACTGACGTACACACACATACACAGACTACTGACTGACACACACATACAAAGACTACTGACTTACACACATACACAGACTACTGACGTACACACACATACACAGACTACTGATGTACACACACATACACAGACTACTGACTGACACACACATACAAAGACTACTGACGTACACACATACACAGACTACTGACTGACACACACATACACAGACTACTGACTTACACACACATACACAGACTACTGACTGACACACACATACACAGACTACTGACTGACACACACATACACAGACTACTGACGAACACACACGTACACAGACTACTGACTGACACACACATACAAAGAATACTGACTGACACGCACATACACAGACTACTGACGAACACACACATACAAAGTCTACTGACTTACACACACATACACAGAATACTGACTGACACGCACATACACATACTACTGACGAACACACACATACAAAGACTACTGACTGACACACACATACACAGAATACTGACTGACACGCACATACATAGACTACTGACTTACACACACATACACAGACTACTAACTGACACACATACACAGACTACTGACATACACACATACACAGACTACTGACGTACACACATACACAGACTACTGACATACACACATACACAGACTACTGACAGACACACACACAGACTACTGACGTACACACACATACACAGCCTACTGACTGACACACACACACACAGACTAGTGACGTACACACACATACACAGACTACTGACTGACACACACACATACACAGACTACTGACTTACACACACATACACAGACTACTGACTGACACACATACACAGACTACTGACATACACACATACACAGACTACTGACGTACACACATACACAGACTACTGACATACACACATACACAGACTACTGACAGACACACACACAGACTACTGACGTACACACACATACACAGACTACTGACTGACACACATACACAGACTACTGACGGACACACACATACACAGACTACTGACGGACACACACATACACATACTACTGACTGACACACATACACAGACTACTGACATACACACATACAAAGACTACTGACGTACACACATAAACAGACTACTGACGTACACACATACACAGACTACTGACAGACACACATACACAGACTACTGACGTACACACACATACACAGGCTACTGACTGACACACACATACATAGACTACTGACGTACACACATACAAAGACTAATGACTGACACACACATACACAGACTACTGACAGACACACATACACAGACTACTGACGTATACACACATGCACAGACTACTGACTGACACACACATACACAGACTACTGACTGACACACAGAATCAGACAAAGACTACTGACTGACACAATCAGACAAAGACTACTGACTGACACACACATACACAGACTACTGACGTACACACACATACACAGACTACTAACGTACACACACATACAAAGACTACTGACGTACACACACATACACAGAATACTGACGAACACACACATACACAGACTACTGACGAACACACACATACACAGACTACTGACTGACACACACATACACAGACTACTGACTGACACACACATACACAGAATACTGACGAACACACACATACACAGACTACTGACTGACACACACATACACAGAATACTGACTGACACACACATACACAGACTACTGACGTACACACACATACACAGACTACTGACGTACACACACATACACAGACTACTGACTGACACACACACATACAAAGACTACTGACGTACACACATACACAGACTACTGACGTACACACACATACACAGACTACTGACGTACACACACATACTTAGACTACTGTCTGACACACACATACAAAGACTACTGACGTACACACATACAGAGACTACTGACTGACACACACATACACAGACTACTGACTTACACACACATACACAGACTACTGACGTACACACACGTACACAGCCTACTGACTGACACACACATACACAGACTACTGACTGACACACACATACACAGACTACTGACGTACACACACATACACAGAATACTGACGAAAACACACATACACAGACTACTGACGAACACGCACATACACAGACTACTGACTGACACACACATACACAGACTACTGACTGACACACACATACACAGACTACTGACTTACACACACATACACAGACTACTGACAGACACACATACACAGACTACTGACGTACACACACATACACAGACTACTGACTGACACACACATACACAGACTACTGACTGACACACAGAATCAGACACAGACTACTGACTGACACACACATACACAGACTACTGATGTACACACACATACAAAGACTACTGACGTACACACACATACACAGAATACTGACGAACACACACATACACAGACTACTGACGAACACACACATACACAAACTACTGACTGACACACACATACACAGACTACTGACGTACACACACGTACACAGCCTACTGACTGACACACACATACACAGACTACTGACGTACACACATACACAGACTACTGACAGACACACACATACACAGACTACTGACGTACACACACATACACAGACTACTAACGTACACACACATACAAAGACTACTGACGTACACACACATACACAGAATACTGACGAACACACACATACACAGACTACTGACGAACACACACATACACAGACTACTGACTGACACACACATACACAGACTACTGACTGACACACACATACACAGAATACTGACGAACACACACATACACAGACTACTGACTGACACACACATACACAGAATACTGACTGACACACACATACACAGACTACTGACGTACACACACATACACAGACTACTGACGTACACACACATACACAGACTACTGACTGACACACACACATACAAAGACTACTGACGTACACACATACACAGACTACTGACGTACACACACATACACAGACTACTGACGTACACACACATACTTAGACTACTGTCTGACACACACATACAAAGACTACTGACGTACACACATACAGAGACTACTGACTGACACACACATACACAGACTACTGACTTACACACACATACACAGACTACTGACGTACACACACGTACACAGCCTACTGACTGACACACACATACACAGACTACTGACTGACACACACATACACAGACTACTGACGTACACACACATACACAGAATACTGACGAAAACACACATACACAGACTACTGACGAACACGCACATACACAGACTACTGACTGACACACACATACACAGACTACTGACTGACACACACATACACAGACTACTGACTTACACACACATACACAGACTACTGACAGACACACATACACAGACTACTGACGTACACACACATACACAGACTACTGACTGACACACACATACACAGACTACTGACTGACACACAGAATCAGACACAGACTACTGACTGACACACACATACACAGACTACTGATGTACACACACATACAAAGACTACTGACGTACACACACATACACAGAATACTGACGAACACACACATACACAGACTACTGACGAACACACACATACACAAACTACTGACTGACACACACATACACAGACTACTGACGTACACACACGTACACAGCCTACTGACTGACACACACATACACAGACTACTGACGTACACACATACACAGACTACTGACAGACACACACACAGACTACTGACGAACACACACATACACAGACTATTGACTGACACACATACACAGAATACTGACTGACACACACATACACAGACTACTGCCGTACACACACATACACAGACTACTGACGTACACACACATACACAGACTACTGACTGACACACACATACAAAGACTACTGACGTACACACATACACAGACTACTGACGTACACACACATACACAGACTACTGACGTACACACACATACACAGACTACTGACTGACACGCACATACACAGACTACTGACGAACACACACATACAAAGACTACTGACTGACACACACATACACAGAATACTGACTGACACACACATACACAGACTACTGACGTACACAAACATACACAGCCTACTGACTGACACACACACACACACAGACTACTGACGTACACACACATACACAGACTACTGACTGACACACACACATACACAGACTACTGACTTACACACACATACACAGACTACTGACTGACACACATACACAGACTACTGACATACACACATACACAGACTACTGACGTACACACATACACAGACTACTGACATACACACATACACAGACTACTGACAGACACACACACAGACTACTGACGTACACACACATACACAGACTACTGACTGACACACATACACAGACTACTGACGGACACACACATACACAGACTACTGACGGACACACACATACACATACTACTGACTGACACACATACACAGACTACTGACATACACACATACACAGACTACTGACGTACACACATAAACAGACTACTGACGTACACACATACACAGATACTGACAGACACACATACACAGACTACTGACGTACACACACATACACAGGCTACTGACTGACACACACATACATAGACTACTGACGTACACACATACAAAGACTAATGACTGACACACACATACACAGACTACTGACAGACACACATACACAGACTACTGACGTACACACACATACACAGACTACTGACTGACACACACATACACAGACTACTGACTGACACACAGAATCAGACAAAGACTACTGACTGACACACACATACACAGACTACTGACATACACACACATACACAGACTACTGACGTACACACACATACAAAGACTACTGACGTACACACACATACACAGAATACTGACGAACACACACATACACAGACTACTGACGAACACACACATACACAGACTACTGACTGACACACACATACACAGACTACTGACTGACACACACATACACAGAATACTGACGAACACACACATACACAGACTACTGACTGACACACACATACACAGAATACTGACTGACACACACATACACAGACTACTGACGTACACACACATACACAGACTACTGACGTACACACACATACACAGACTACTGACTGACACACACACATACAAAGACTACTGACGTACACACATACACAGACTACTGACGTACACACACATACACAGACTACTGACGTACACACACATACACAGACTACTGACGTACACACACATACACAGACTACTGACTGACACACACATACAAAGACTACTGACGTACACACATACAGAGACTACTGACTGACACACACAAACACAGACTACTGACTTACACACACATACACAGACTACTGACGTACAAACACGTACACAGCCTACTGACTGACACACACATACACAGACTACTGACTGACACACACATACACAGACTACTGACTGACACACACATACACAGACTACTGACGTACACACACATACACAGAATACTGACGAAAACACACATACACAGACTACTGACGAACACGCACATACACAGACTACTGACTGACACACACATACACAGACTACTGACTGACACACACATACACAGACTACTGACTTACACACACATACACAGACTACTGACAGACACACATACACAGACTACTGACGTACACACACATACACAGACTACTGACTGACACACACATACACAGAATACTGACTGACACACACATACACAGACTTCTGACGTACACAAACATACACAGCCTACTGACTGACACACACACACACACAGACTACTGACGTACACACACATACACAGACTACTGACGAAAACACACATACACAGACTACTGACTGACACACACATACACAGACTACTGACTGACACACACATACACAGACTACTGACTTACACACACATACACAGACTACTGACTGACACACATACACAGACTACTTACATACACACATACACAGACTACTGACGTACACACATTCACAGACTACTGACATACACACATACACAGACTACTGACAGACACACACACAGACTACTGACGTACACACACATACACAGACTACTGACTGACACACATACACAGACTACTGACGGACACACACATACACAGACTACTGACGGACACACACATACACATACTACTGACTGACACACATGCACAGACTACTGACATACACACATACACAGACTACTGACGTACACACATAAACAGACTACTGACGTACACACATACACAGACTACTGACAGACACACATACACAGACTACTGACGTACACACACATACACAGGCTACTGACTGACAAACACATACATAGACTACTGACGTACACACATACAAAGACTAATGACTGACACACACATACACAGACTACTGACAGACACACATACACAGACTACTGACGTACACACACATACACAGACTACTGACTGACACACACATACACAGACTACTGACTGACACACAGAATCAGACAAAGACTACTGACTGACACACACATACAAAGACTACTGACGTACACACATACACAGACTACTGACGTACACACACATACACAGACTACTGACGTACACACACATACACAGACTACTGACTGACACACACATACAAAGACTACTGACGTACACACATACAGAGACTACTGACTGACACACACATACACAGACTACTGACTTACACACACAGACTACTGACGTACACACACGTACACAGCCTACTGACTGACACACACATACACAGACTACTGACTGACACACACATACACAGACTACTGACGTGCACACACATACACAGAATACTGACGAACACACACATACACAGACTACTGACTAACACGCACATACACAGACTACTGACTGACACACACATACACAGTCTACTGACTGACACACACATACACAGACTACTGACGAACAAACATACACAGACTACTGACTGACACACACATACACAGACTACTGACTTACACACACATACACAGACTACTGACTGAAAAACACATACACAGACTACTGACGTACACACACATACACAGACTACTGACGTACACACACATACACAGACTACTGACGTACACACACATGCACAGACTACTGACGGACACACACATACACAGACTACTGACTGACACACACATACACAGACTACTGACATACACACATACACAGACTACTAACGTACACACACATACACAGACTACTGACGTACACACACATACACAGACTACTGACGGACACACACATACACAGACTACTGACTGACACACACATACACAGAATACTGACTGACACGCACATACACAGACTACTGACGAACACACACATACAAAGACTACTGACTGACACACACATACACAGAATACTGACTGACACACACATACACAGACTTCTGACGTACACAAACATACACAGCCTACTGACTGACACACACACACACACAGACTACTGACGTACACACACATACACAGACTACTGACGAAAACACACATACACAGACTACTGACTGACACACACATACACAGACTACTGACTGACACACACATACACAGACTACTGACTTACACACACATACACAGACTACTGACTGACACACATACACAGACTACTGACATACACACATACACAGACTACTGACGTACACACATTCACAGACTACTGACATACACACATACACAGACTACTGACAGACACACACACAGACTACTGACGTACACACACATACACAGACTACTGACTGACACACATACACAGACTACTGACGGACACACACATACACAGACTACTGACGGACACACACATACACATACTACTGACTGACACACATGCACAGACTACTGACATACACACATACACAGACTACTGACGTACACACATAAACAGACTACTGACGTACACACATACACAGACTACTGACAGACACACATACACAGACTACTGACGTACACACACATACACAGGCTACTGACTGACAAACACATACATAGACTACTGACGTACACACATACAAAGACTAATGACTGACACACACATACACAGACTACTGACAGACACACATACACAGACTACTGACGTACACACACATACACAGACTACTGACTGACACACACATACACAGACTACTGACTGACACACAGAATCAGACAAAGACTACTGACTGACACACACATACAAAGACTACTGACGTACACACATACACAGACTACTGACGTACACACACATACACAGACTACTGACGTACACACACATACACAGACTACTGACTGACACACACATACAAAGACTACTGACGTACACACATACAGAGACTACTGACTGACACACACATACACAGACTACTGACTTACACACACAGACTACTGACGTACACACACGTACACAGCCTACTGACTGACACACACATACACAGACTACTGACTGACACACACATACACAGACTACTGACGTGCACACACATACACAGAACACTGACGAACACACACATACACAGACTACTGACTAACACGCACATACACAGACTACTGACTGACACACACATACACAGTCTACTGACTGACACACACATACACAGACTACTGACGAACACACATACACAGACTACTGACTGACACACACATACACAGACTACTGACTTACACACACATACACAGACTACTGACTGAAAAACACATACACAGACTACTGACGTACACACACATACACAGACTACTGACGTACACACACATACACAGACTACTGACGTACACACACATGCACAGACTACTGACGGACACACACATACACAGACTACTGACTGACACACACATACACAGACTACTGACATACACACATACACAGACTACTAACGTACACACACATACACAGACTACTGACGTACACACACATACACAGACTACTGACGGACACACACATACACAGACTACTGACTGACACACACATACACAGACTACTGACATACACACATACACAGACTACTGACGTACACACATAAACAGACTACTGACGTACACACATACAGACTACTGACAGACACACATACACAGACTACTGACGTACACACACATACACAGGCTACTGACTGACACACACATACATAGACTACTGACGTACACACATACAAAGACTAATGACTGACACACACATACACAGACTACTGACGTACACACACATACACAGACTACTGACTGACACACACATACACAGACTACTGACGTACACACATACACAGACTACTGACGTACACACATACACAGACTACTGACGTACACACATACACAGACTACTGACGTACACACATACACAGACTACTGACAGACACACACATACACAGACTACTGACGTACACACACATACACAGACTACTGACTGACACACACATACACAGACTACTGACTGACACACAGACATAGACACAGACTACTGACTGACACACACATACACAGACTACTGACGTACACACACATACACAGACTACTGACGTACACACACATACAATGACTACTGACGTGCACAGACATGCACAGAATACTGACGAACACACACATACACAGACTACTGACGTACACACACATGCACAGCCTACTGACTGACACACACACACATACACAGACTACTGACTGACACACACATACACAGACTACTGACTGACACACACATACATACACAGACTACTGACGTACACACACATACACAGAATACTGACGAACACACACATACACAGACTACTGACGAACACACACATACACAGACTACTGACTGACACACACAGACACAGACTACTGACTGACACACACAGACTACTGACGTACACACACATACACAGACTACTGACGTACACACACATACAAAGATTACTGAGGTACACACACATACACAGAATACTGACGAACACACACATACACAGACTACTGACGGACACACACATACACAGACTTCTGACGTACACACACATACAAAGACTACTGACGTACACACACATACACAGAATACTGACGAACACACACATACACAGACTACTGACGGACAAACACATACACAGACTTCTGACGTACACACACATACACAGACTACTGACGTACACACACATGCACAGCCTACTGACTTACACACACATACACAGACTACTGACGTACACACACATGCACAGCCTACTGACTGACACATACATACACAGACTACTGACTGACACACACATACACAGACTACTGACTGACACACACATACACAGACTACTGACGAACACACACATACACAGACTACTGACTTACACACACATACACAAACTACTGACTGACACACACATACACCGCCTACTGACTGACACACACATACACAGACTACTGACGTACACACATACACAGACTACTGACGTACACACATACACAGACTACTGACTGACACAAACATACACAGACTACTGACTGACACACACATACACAGACTACTGACATACACACATACACAGACTACTGACGTACACACATAAACAGACTACTGACATACACACATACACATAATACTGACAGACACACATACACAGACTACTGACGTACACACATAAACAGACTACTGACATACACACATACACAGACTACTGACAGACACACATACATAGACTACTGACGTGCACACATACACAGACTACTGACGTACACACATAAACAGACTACTGACATACACACATACACAGACTACTGACATACACACATACACAGACTACTGACGTACACACATAAACAGACTACTGACATACACACATACACAGACTACTGACAGACACACATACATAGACTACTGACGTACACACATACAAAGACTAATGACTGACACACACATACACAGACAACTGACGTACACACACATACACAGACTACTGACTGACACACACATACACAGACTACTGACGTACACACATACACAGACTACTGACAGACACACACATACACAGACTACTGACGTACACACACATACACAGACTAATGACTGACACACACATACACAGACTACTGACTGACACAGACACAAACACAGACTACTGACTGACACACACATACACAGACTACTGACGTACACACACATACACAGACTACTGACGTACACACATACAAAGACTACTGACGTACACACACATACACAGAATACTGATGAACACACACATACACAGACTACTGACGAACACACATACACAGACTACTGACTGACACACACATACACAGACTACTGACTGACACACACATACACAGACTACTGACGAACACACACATACAAAGACTACTGACTGACACACATACAAAGAATACTGACTGACACACACATACACAGACTACTGACGTACACTCACATACACAGCTTACTGACGTACACACACATACACAGACTACTGACTGACACACACATACAAAGACTACTGACTTACACACATACACAGACTACTGACGTACACACACATACACAGACTACTGATGTACACACACATACACAGACTACTGACTGACACACACATACAAAGACTACTGACGTACACACATACACAGACTACTGACTGACACACACATACACAGACTACTGACTTACACACACATACACAGACTACTGACTGACACACACATACACAGACTACTGACTGACACACACATACACAGACTACTGACGAACACACACGTACACAGACTACTGACTGACACACACATACAAAGAATACTGACTGACACGCACATACACAGACTACTGACGAACACACACATACAAAGTCTACTGACTTACACACACATACACAGAATACTGACTGACACGCACATACACATACTACTGACGAACACACACATACAAAGACTACTGACTGACACACACATACACAGAATACTGACTGACACGCACATACATAGACTACTGACTTACACACACATACACAGACTACTGACTGACACACATACACAGACTACTGACATACACACATACACAGACTACTGACGTACACACATACACAGACTACTGACATACACACATACACAGACTACTGACAGACACACACACAGACTACTGACGTACACACACATACACAGCCTACTGACTGACACACACACACACAGACTAGTGACGTACACACACATACACAGACTACTGACTGACACACACACATACACAGACTACTGACTTACACACACATACACAGACTACTGACTGACACACATACACAGACTACTGACATACACACATACACAGACTACTGACGTACACACATACACAGACTACTGACATACACACATACACAGACTACTGACAGACACACACACAGACTACTGACGTACACACACATACACAGACTACTGACTGACACACATACACAGACTACTGACGGACACACACATACACAGACTACTGACGGACACACACATACACATACTACTGACTGACACACATACACAGACTACTGACATACACACATACAAAGACTACTGACGTACACACATAAACAGACTACTGACGTACACACATACACAGACTACTGACAGACACACATACACAGACTACTGACGTACACACACATACACAGGCTACTGACTGACACACACATACATAGACTACTGACGTACACACATACAAAGACTAATGACTGACACACACATACACAGACTACTGACAGACACACATACACAGACTACTGACGTATACACACATGCACAGACTACTGACTGACACACACATACACAGACTACTGACTGACACACAGAATCAGACAAAGACTACTGACTGACACACACATACACAGACTACTGACGTACACACACATACACAGACTACTAACGTACACACACATACAAAGACTACTGACGTACACACACATACACAGAATACTGACGAACACACACATACACAGACTACTGACGAACACACACATACACAGACTACTGACTGACACACACATACACAGACTACTGACTGACACACACATACACAGAATACTGACGAACACACACATACACAGACTACTGACTGACACACACATACACAGAATACTGACTGACACACACATACACAGACTACTGACGTACACACACATACACAGACTACTGACGTACACACACATACACAGACTACTGACTGACACACACACATACAAAGACTACTGACGTACACACATACACAGACTACTGACGTACACACACATACACAGACTACTGACGTACACACACATACACAGACTACTGACGTACACACACATACTTAGACTACTGTCTGACACACACATACAAAGACTACTGACGTACACACATACAGAGACTACTGACTGACACACACATACACAGACTACTGACTTACACACACATACACAGACTACTGACGTACACACACGTACACAGCCTACTGACTGACACACACATACACAGACTACTGACTGACACACACATACACAGACTACTGACGTACACACACATACACAGAATACTGACGAAAACACACATACACAGACTACTGACGAACACGCACATACACAGACTACTGACTGACACACACATACACAGACTACTGACTGACACACACATACACAGACTACTGACTTACACACACATACACAGACTACTGACAGACACACATACACAGACTACTGACGTACACACACATACACAGACTACTGACTGACACACACATACACAGACTACTGACTGACACACAGAATCAGACACAGACTACTGACTGACACACACATACACAGACTACTGATGTACACACACATACAAAGACTACTGACGTACACACACATACACAGAATACTGACGAACACACACATACACAGACTACTGACGAACACACACATACACAAACTACTGACTGACACACACATACACAGACTACTGACGTACACACACATGCACAGCCTACTGACTGACACACACACACATACACAGACTACTGACTGACACACACATACACAGACTACTGACTGACACACACATACATACACAGACTACTGACGTACACACACATACACAGAATACTGACGAACACACACATACACAGACTACTGACGAACACACACATACACAGACTACTGACTGACACACACAGACACAGACTACTGACTGACACACACAGACTACTGACGTACACACACATACACAGACTACTGACGTACACACACATACAAAGATTACTGAGGTACACACACATACACAGAATACTGACGAACACACACATACACAGACTACTGACGGACACACACATACACAGACTTCTGACGTACACACACATACAAAGACTACTGACGTACACACACATACACAGAATACTGACGAACACACACATACACAGACTACTGACGGACAAACACATACACAGACTTCTGACGTACACACACATACACAGACTACTGACGTACACACACATGCACAGCCTACTGACTTACACACACATACACAGACTACTGACGTACACACACATGCACAGCCTACTGACTGACACATACATACACAGACTACTGACTGACACACACATACACAGACTACTGACTGACACACACATACACAGACTACTGACGAACACACACATACACAGACTACTGACTTACACACACATACACAAACTACTGACTGACACACACATACACCGCCTACTGACTGACACACACATACACAGACTACTGACGTACACACATACACAGACTACTGACGTACACACATACACAGACTACTGACTGACACAAACATACACAGACTACTGACTGACACACACATACACAGACTACTGACATACACACATACACAGACTACTGACGTACACACATAAACAGACTACTGACATACACACATACACATAATACTGACAGACACACATACACAGACTACTGACGTACACACATAAACAGACTACTGACATACACACATACACAGACTACTGACAGACACACATACATAGACTACTGACGTGCACACATACACAGACTACTGACGTACACACATAAACAGACTACTGACATACACACATACACAGACTACTGACATACACACATACACAGACTACTGACGTACACACATAAACAGACTACTGACATACACACATACACAGACTACTGACAGACACACATACATAGACTACTGACGTACACACATACAAAGACTAATGACTGACACACACATACACAGACAACTGACGTACACACACATACACAGACTACTGACTGACACACACATACACAGACTACTGACGTACACACATACACAGACTACTGACAGACACACACATACACAGACTACTGACGTACACACACATACACAGACTAATGACTGACACACACATACACAGACTACTGACTGACACAGACACAAACACAGACTACTGACTGACACACACATACACAGACTACTGACGTACACACACATACACAGACTACTGACGTACACACATACAAAGACTACTGACGTACACACACATACACAGAATACTGATGAACACACACATACACAGACTACTGACGAACACACATACACAGACTACTGACTGACACACACATACACAGACTACTGACTGACACACACATACACAGACTACTGACGAACACACACATACAAAGACTACTGACTGACACACATACAAAGAATACTGACTGACACACACATACACAGACTACTGACGTACACTCACATACACAGCTTACTGACGTACACACACATACACAGACTACTGACTGACACACACATACAAAGACTACTGACTTACACACATACACAGACTACTGACGTACACACACATACACAGACTACTGATGTACACACACATACACAGACTACTGACTGACACACACATACAAAGACTACTGACGTACACACATACACAGACTACTGACTGACACACACATACACAGACTACTGACTTACACACACATACACAGACTACTGACTGACACACACATACACAGACTACTGACTGACACACACATACACAGACTACTGACGAACACACACGTACACAGACTACTGACTGACACACACATACAAAGAATACTGACTGACACGCACATACACAGACTACTGACGAACACACACATACAAAGTCTACTGACTTACACACACATACACAGAATACTGACTGACACGCACATACACATACTACTGACGAACACACACATACAAAGACTACTGACTGACACACACATACACAGAATACTGACTGACACGCACATACATAGACTACTGACTTACACACACATACACAGACTACTGACTGACACACATACACAGACTACTGACATACACACATACACAGACTACTGACGTACACACATACACAGACTACTGACATACACACATACACAGACTACTGACAGACACACACACAGACTACTGACGTACACACACATACACAGCCTACTGACTGACACACACACACACAGACTAGTGACGTACACACACATACACAGACTACTGACTGACACACACACATACACAGACTACTGACTTACACACACATACACAGACTACTGACTGACACACATACACAGACTACTGACATACACACATACACAGACTACTGACGTACACACATACACAGACTACTGACATACACACATACACAGACTACTGACAGACACACACACAGACTACTGACGTACACACACATACACAGACTACTGACTGACACACATACACAGACTACTGACGGACACACACATACACAGACTACTGACGGACACACACATACACATACTACTGACTGACACACATACACAGACTACTGACATACACACATACAAAGACTACTGACGTACACACATAAACAGACTACTGACGTACACACATACACAGACTACTGACAGACACACATACACAGACTACTGACGTACACACACATACACAGGCTACTGACTGACACACACATACATAGACTACTGACGTACACACATACAAAGACTAATGACTGACACACACATACACAGACTACTGACAGACACACATACACAGACTACTGACGTATACACACATGCACAGACTACTGACTGACACACACATACACAGACTACTGACTGACACACAGAATCAGACAAAGACTACTGACTGACACACACATACACAGACTACTGACGTACACACACATACACAGACTACTAACGTACACACACATACAAAGACTACTGACGTACACACACATACACAGAATACTGACGAACACACACATACACAGACTACTGACGAACACACACATACACAGACTACTGACTGACACACACATACACAGACTACTGACTGACACACACATACACAGAATACTGACGAACACACACATACACAGACTACTGACTGACACACACATACACAGAATACTGACTGACACACACATACACAGACTACTGACGTACACACACATACACAGACTACTGACGTACACACACATACACAGACTACTGACTGACACACACACATACAAAGACTACTGACGTACACACATACACAGACTACTGACGTACACACACATACACAGACTACTGACGTACACACACATACACAGACTACTGACGTACACACACATACTTAGACTACTGTCTGACACACACATACAAAGACTACTGACGTACACACATACAGAGACTACTGACTGACACACACATACACAGACTACTGACTTACACACACATACACAGACTACTGACGTACACACACGTACACAGCCTACTGACTGACACACACATACACAGACTACTGACTGACACACACATACACAGACTACTGACGTACACACACATACACAGAATACTGACGAAAACACACATACACAGACTACTGACGAACACGCACATACACAGACTACTGACTGACACACACATACACAGACTACTGACTGACACACACATACACAGACTACTGACTTACACACACATACACAGACTACTGACAGACACACATACACAGACTACTGACGTACACACACATACACAGACTACTGACTGACACACACATACACAGACTACTGACTGACACACAGAATCAGACACAGACTACTGACTGACACACACATACACAGACTACTGATGTACACACACATACAAAGACTACTGACGTACACACACATACACAGAATACTGACGAACACACACATACACAGACTACTGACGAACACACACATACACAAACTACTGACTGACACACACATACACAGACTACTGACGTACACACACATGCACAGCCTACTGACTGACACACACACACATACACAGACTACTGACTGACACACACATACACAGACTACTGACTGACACACACATACATACACAGACTACTGACGTACACACACATACACAGAATACTGACGAACACACACATACACAGACTACTGACGAACACACACATACACAGACTACTGACTGACACACACAGACACAGACTACTGACTGACACACACAGACTACTGACGTACACACACATACACAGACTACTGACGTACACACACATACAAAGATTACTGAGGTACACACACATACACAGAATACTGACGAACACACACATACACAGACTACTGACGGACACACACATACACAGACTTCTGACGTACACACACATACAAAGACTACTGACGTACACACACATACACAGAATACTGACGAACACACACATACACAGACTACTGACGGACAAACACATACACAGACTTCTGACGTACACACACATACACAGACTACTGACGTACACACACATGCACAGCCTACTGACTTACACACACATACACAGACTACTGACGTACACACACATGCACAGCCTACTGACTGACACATACATACACAGACTACTGACTGACACACACATACACAGACTACTGACTGACACACACATACACAGACTACTGACGAACACACACATACACAGACTACTGACTTACACACACATACACAAACTACTGACTGACACACACATACACCGCCTACTGACTGACACACACATACACAGACTACTGACGTACACACATACACAGACTACTGACGTACACACATACACAGACTACTGACTGACACAAACATACACAGACTACTGACTGACACACACATACACAGACTACTGACATACACACATACACAGACTACTGACGTACACACATAAACAGACTACTGACATACACACATACACATAATACTGACAGACACACATACACAGACTACTGACGTACACACATAAACAGACTACTGACATACACACATACACAGACTACTGACAGACACACATACATAGACTACTGACGTGCACACATACACAGACTACTGACGTACACACATAAACAGACTACTGACATACACACATACACAGACTACTGACATACACACATACACAGACTACTGACGTACACACATAAACAGACTACTGACATACACACATACACAGACTACTGACAGACACACATACATAGACTACTGACGTACACACATACAAAGACTAATGACTGACACACACATACACAGACAACTGACGTACACACACATACACAGACTACTGACTGACACACACATACACAGACTACTGACGTACACACATACACAGACTACTGACAGACACACACATACACAGACTACTGACGTACACACACATACACAGACTAATGACTGACACACACATACACAGACTACTGACTGACACAGACACAAACACAGACTACTGACTGACACACACATACACAGACTACTGACGTACACACACATACACAGACTACTGACGTACACACATACAAAGACTACTGACGTACACACACATACACAGAATACTGATGAACACACACATACACAGACTACTGACGAACACACATACACAGACTACTGACTGACACACACATACACAGACTACTGACTGACACACACATACACAGACTACTGACGAACACACACATACAAAGACTACTGACTGACACACATACAAAGAATACTGACTGACACACACATACACAGACTACTGACGTACACTCACATACACAGCTTACTGACGTACACACACATACACAGACTACTGACTGACACACACATACAAAGACTACTGACTTACACACATACACAGACTACTGACGTACACACACATACACAGACTACTGATGTACACACACATACACAGACTACTGACTGACACACACATACAAAGACTACTGACGTACACACATACACAGACTACTGACTGACACACACATACACAGACTACTGACTTACACACACATACACAGACTACTGACTGACACACACATACACAGACTACTGACTGACACACACATACACAGACTACTGACGAACACACACGTACACAGACTACTGACTGACACACACATACAAAGAATACTGACTGACACGCACATACACAGACTACTGACGAACACACACATACAAAGTCTACTGACTTACACACACATACACAGAATACTGACTGACACGCACATACACATACTACTGACGAACACACACATACAAAGACTACTGACTGACACACACATACACAGAATACTGACTGACACGCACATACATAGACTACTGACTTACACACACATACACAGACTACTGACTGACACACATACACAGACTACTGACATACACACATACACAGACTACTGACGTACACACATACACAGACTACTGACATACACACATACACAGACTACTGACAGACACACACACAGACTACTGACGTACACACACATACACAGCCTACTGACTGACACACACACACACAGACTAGTGACGTACACACACATACACAGACTACTGACTGACACACACACATACACAGACTACTGACTTACACACACATACACAGACTACTGACTGACACACATACACAGACTACTGACATACACACATACACAGACTACTGACGTACACACATACACAGACTACTGACATACACACATACACAGACTACTGACAGACACACACACAGACTACTGACGTACACACACATACACAGACTACTGACTGACACACATACACAGACTACTGACGGACACACACATACACAGACTACTGACGGACACACACATACACATACTACTGACTGACACACATACACAGACTACTGACATACACACATACAAAGACTACTGACGTACACACATAAACAGACTACTGACGTACACACATACACAGACTACTGACAGACACACATACACAGACTACTGACGTACACACACATACACAGGCTACTGACTGACACACACATACATAGACTACTGACGTACACACATACAAAGACTAATGACTGACACACACATACACAGACTACTGACAGACACACATACACAGACTACTGACGTATACACACATGCACAGACTACTGACTGACACACACATACACAGACTACTGACTGACACACAGAATCAGACAAAGACTACTGACTGACACACACATACACAGACTACTGACGTACACACACATACACAGACTACTAACGTACACACACATACAAAGACTACTGACGTACACACACATACACAGAATACTGACGAACACACACATACACAGACTACTGACGAACACACACATACACAGACTACTGACTGACACACACATACACAGACTACTGACTGACACACACATACACAGAATACTGACGAACACACACATACACAGACTACTGACTGACACACACATACACAGAATACTGACTGACACACACATACACAGACTACTGACGTACACACACATACACAGACTACTGACGTACACACACATACACAGACTACTGACTGACACACACACATACAAAGACTACTGACGTACACACATACACAGACTACTGACGTACACACACATACTTAGACTACTGTCTGACACACACATACAAAGACTACTGACGTACACACATACAGAGACTACTGACTGACACACACATACACAGACTACTGACTTACACACACATACACAGACTACTGACGTACACACACGTACACAGCCTACTGACTGACACACACATACACAGACTACTGACTGACACACACATACACAGACTACTGACGTACACACACATACACAGAATACTGACGAAAACACACATACACAGACTACTGACGAACACGCACATACACAGACTACTGACTGACACACACATACACAGACTACTGACTGACACACACATACACAGACTACTGACTTACACACACATACACAGACTACTGACAGACACACATACACAGACTACTGACGTACACACACATACACAGACTACTGACTGACACACACATACACAGACTACTGACTGACACACAGAATCAGACACAGACTACTGACTGACACACACATACACAGACTACTGATGTACACACACATACAAAGACTACTGACGTACACACACATACACAGAATACTGACGAACACACACATACACAGACTACTGACGAACACACACATACACAAACTACTGACTGACACACACATACACAGACTACTGACGTACACACACGTACACAGCCTACTGACTGACACACACATACACAGACTACTGACGTACACACATACACAGACTACTGACAGACACACACATACACAGACTACTGACGTACACACACATACACAGACTACTAACGTACACACACATACAAAGACTACTGACGTACACACACATACACAGAATACTGACGAACACACACATACACAGACTACTGACGAACACACACATACACAGACTACTGACTGACACACACATACACAGACTACTGACTGACACACACATACACAGAATACTGACGAACACACACATACACAGACTACTGACTGACACACACATACACAGAATACTGACTGACACACACATACACAGACTACTGACGTACACACACATACACAGACTACTGACGTACACACACATACACAGACTACTGACTGACACACACACATACAAAGACTACTGACGTACACACATACACAGACTACTGACGTACACACACATACACAGACTACTGACGTACACACACATACTTAGACTACTGTCTGACACACACATACAAAGACTACTGACGTACACACATACAGAGACTACTGACTGACACACACATACACAGACTACTGACTTACACACACATACACAGACTACTGACGTACACACACGTACACAGCCTACTGACTGACACACACATACACAGACTACTGACTGACACACACATACACAGACTACTGACGTACACACACATACACAGAATACTGACGAAAACACACATACACAGACTACTGACGAACACGCACATACACAGACTACTGACTGACACACACATACACAGACTACTGACTGACACACACATACACAGACTACTGACTTACACACACATACACAGACTACTGACAGACACACATACACAGACTACTGACGTACACACACATACACAGACTACTGACTGACACACACATACACAGACTACTGACTGACACACAGAATCAGACACAGACTACTGACTGACACACACATACACAGACTACTGATGTACACACACATACAAAGACTACTGACGTACACACACATACACAGAATACTGACGAACACACACATACACAGACTACTGACGAACACACACATACACAAACTACTGACTGACACACACATACACAGACTACTGACGTACACACACGTACACAGCCTACTGACTGACACACACATACACAGACTACTGACGTACACACATACACAGACTACTGACAGACACACACACAGACTACTGACGAACACACACATACACAGACTATTGACTGACACACATACACAGAATACTGACTGACACACACATACACAGACTACTGCCGTACACACACATACACAGACTACTGACGTACACACACATACACAGACTACTGACTGACACACACATACAAAGACTACTGACGTACACACATACACAGACTACTGACGTACACACACATACACAGACTACTGACGTACACACACATACACAGACTACTGACTGACACGCACATACACAGACTACTGACGAACACACACATACAAAGACTACTGACTGACACACACATACACAGAATACTGACTGACACACACATACACAGACTACTGACGTACACAAACATACACAGCCTACTGACTGACACACACACACACACAGACTACTGACGTACACACACATACACAGACTACTGACTGACACACACACATACACAGACTACTGACAGACACACACACAGACTACTGACGTACACACACATACACAGACTACTGACTGACACACATACACAGACTACTGACGGACACACACATACACAGACTACTGACGGACACACACATACACATACTACTGACTGACACACATACACAGACTACTGACATACACACATACACAGACTACTGACGTACACACATAAACAGACTACTGACGTACACACATACACAGATACTGACAGACACACATACACAGACTACTGACGTACACACACATACACAGGCTACTGACTGACACACACATACATAGACTACTGACGTACACACATACAAAGACTAATGACTGACACACACATACACAGACTACTGACAGACACACATACACAGACTACTGACGTACACACACATACACAGACTACTGACTGACACACACATACACAGACTACTGACTGACACACAGAATCAGACAAAGACTACTGACTGACACACACATACACAGACTACTGACATACACACACATACACAGACTACTGACGTACACACACATACAAAGACTACTGACGTACACACACATACACAGAATACTGACGAACACACACATACACAGACTACTGACGAACACACACATACACAGACTACTGACTGACACACACATACACAGACTACTGACTGACACACACATACACAGAATACTGACGAACACACACATACACAGACTACTGACTGACACACACATACACAGAATACTGACTGACACACACATACACAGACTACTGACGTACACACACATACACAGACTACTGACGTACACACACATACACAGACTACTGACTGACACACACACATACAAAGACTACTGACGTACACACATACACAGACTACTGACGTACACACACATACACAGACTACTGACGTACACACACATACACAGACTACTGACGTACACACACATACACAGACTACTGACTGACACACACATACAAAGACTACTGACGTACACACATACAGAGACTACTGACTGACACACACAAACACAGACTACTGACTTACACACACATACACAGACTACTGACGTACAAACACGTACACAGCCTACTGACTGACACACACATACACAGACTACTGACTGACACACACATACACAGACTACTGACTGACACACACATACACAGACTACTGACGTACACACACATACACAGAATACTGACGAAAACACACATACACAGACTACTGACGAACACGCACATACACAGACTACTGACTGACACACACATACACAGACTACTGACTGACACACACATACACAGACTACTGACTTACACACACATACACAGACTACTGACAGACACACATACACAGACTACTGACGTACACACACATACACAGACTACTGACTGACACACACATACACAGAATACTGACTGACACACACATACACAGACTTCTGACGTACACAAACATACACAGCCTACTGACTGACACACACACACACAGACTACTGACGTACACACACATACACAGACTACTGACGAAAACACACATACACAGACTACTGACTGACACACACATACACAGACTACTGACTGACACACACATACACAGACTACTGACTTACACACACATACACAGACTACTGACTGACACACATACACAGACTACTGACATACACACATACACAGACTACTGACGTACACACATTCACAGACTACTGACATACACACATACACAGACTACTGACAGACACACACACAGACTACTGACGTACACACACATACACAGACTACTGACTGACACACATACACAGACTACTGACGGACACACACATACACAGACTACTGACGGACACACACATACACATACTACTGACTGACACACATGCACAGACTACTGACATACACACATACACAGACTACTGACGTACACACATAAACAGACTACTGACGTACACACATACACAGACTACTGACAGACACACATACACAGACTACTGACGTACACACACATACACAGGCTACTGACTGACAAACACATACATAGACTACTGACGTACACACATACAAAGACTAATGACTGACACACACATACACAGACTACTGACAGACACACATACACAGACTACTGACGTACACACACATACACAGACTACTGACTGACACACACATACACAGACTACTGACTGACACACAGAATCAGACAAAGACTACTGACTGACACACACATACAAAGACTACTGACGTACACACATACACAGACTACTGACGTACACACACATACACAGACTACTGACGTACACACACATACACAGACTACTGACTGACACACACATACAAAGACTACTGACGTACACACATACAGAGACTACTGACTGACACACACATACACAGACTACTGACTTACACACACAGACTACTGACGTACACACACGTACACAGCCTACTGACTGACACACACATACACAGACTACTGACTGACACACACATACACAGACTACTGACGTGCACACACATACACAGAATACTGACGAACACACACATACACAGACTACTGACTAACACGCACATACACAGACTACTGACTGACACACACATACACAGTCTACTGACTGACACACACATACACAGACTACTGACGAACACACATACACAGACTACTGACTGACACACACATACACAGACTACTGACTTACACACACATACACAGACTACTGACTGAAAAACACATACACAGACTACTGACGTACACACACATACACAGACTACTGACGTACACACACATACACAGACTACTGACGTACACACACATGCACAGACTACTGACGGACACACACATACACAGACTACTGACTGACACACACATACACAGACTACTGACATACACACATACACAGACTACTAACGTACACACACATACACAGACTACTGACGTACACACACATACACAGACTACTGACGGACACACACATACACAGACTACTGACTGACACACACATACACAGACTACTGACATACACACATACACAGACTACTGACGTACACACATAAACAGACTACTGACGTACACACATACAGACTACTGACAGACACACATACACAGACTACTGACGTACACACACATACACAGGCTACTGACTGACACACACATACATAGACTACTGACGTACACACATACAAAGACTAATGACTGACACACACATACACAGACTACTGACGTACACACACATACACAGACTACTGACTGACACACACATACACAGACTACTGACGTACACACATACACAGACTACTGACGTACACACATACACAGACTACTGACGTACACACATACACAGACTACTGACGTACACACATACACAGACTACTGACAGACACACACATACACAGACTACTGACGTACACACATACACAGACTACTGACAGACACACACACAGACTACTGACGTACACACATACACAGACTACTGACGTACACACACATACACAGACTACTGACGTACACACATACACAGACTACTGACAGACACACACACAGACTACTGACGTACACACACATACACAGACTACTGACTTACACACACATACACAGACTACTGACGTACACACACGTACACAGCCTACTGACTGACACACACATACACAGACTACTGACTGACACACACATACACAGACTACTGACGTACACACACATACACAGAATACTGACGAACACACACATACACAGACTACTGACGAACACGCACATACACAGACTACTGACTGACACACACATACACAGACTACTGACTGACACACACATACACAGACTACTGACGAACACACATACACAGACAACTGACTGACACACACATACACAGACTACTGACTTACACACACATACACAGACTACTGACTGACACACACATACACAGACTACTGACGTACACACACATACACAGACTACTGACGTACACACACATACACAGACTACTGACTGACACACACATACACAGACTACTGACTTACACACACATACACAGACTACTGACTGACACACACAGACACAGACTACTGACTGACACACACATACACAGACTACTGACGTACACACACATACACAGACTACTGACGTACACACATACACAGTCTACTGACGTACACACATACACAGACTACTGACAGACACACACATACACAGACTACTGACGTACACACACATACACAGACTACTGACTGACACACACATACACAGACTACTGACGTACACACATACACAGACTACTGACAGACACACACACAGACTACTGACGTACACACACATACACAGACTACTGACTGACACACACATACACAGACCACTGACTGACACACACATACACAGACTACTGACGTACACACACATACACAGACTACTGACTGACACACACATACACAGAATACTGACGAACACACACATACACAGACTACTGACGAAAACACACATACACAGACTACTGACTGACACACACATACACAGACTACTGACTGACACACACATACACAGACTACTGACGAACACACACATACACAGACTACTGACTGACACACACATACACAGACTACTGACTTACACACACATACACAGACTACTGACTGACACACATACAAAGACTACTGACTGACACACACATACACAGAATACTGACTGACACGCACATACACAGACTACTGACGAACACACACATACAAAGACTACTGACTGACACACACATACACAGAATACTGACTGACACACACATACACAGACTTCTGACGTACACAAACATACACAGCCTACTGACTGACACACACACACACACAGACTACTGACGTACACACACATACACAGACTACTGACGAAAACACACATACACAGACTACTGACTGACACACACATACACAGACTACTGACTGACACACACATACACAGACTACTGACTTACACACACATACACAGACTACTGACTGACACACACATACACAGACTACTGACATACACACATACACAGACTACTGACGTACACACATTCACAGACTACTGACATACACACATACACAGACTACTGACAGACACACACACAGACTACTGACGTACACACACATACACAGACTACTGACTGACACACATACACAGACTACTGACGGACACACACATACACAGACTACTGACGGACACACACATACACATACTACTGACTGACACACATGCACAGACTACTGACATACACACATACACAGACTACTGACGTACACACATAAACAGACTACTGACGTACACACATACACAGACTACTGACAGACACACATACACAGACTACTGACGTACACACACATACACAGGCTACTGACTGACAAACACATACATAGACTACTGACGTACACACATACAAAGACTAATGACTGACACACACATACACAGACTACTGACAGACACACATACACAGACTACTGACGTACACACACATACACAGACTACTGACTGACACACACATACACAGACTACTGACTGACACACAGAATCAGACAAAGACTACTGACTGACACACACATACAAAGACTACTGACGTACACACATACACAGACTACTGACGTACACACACATACACAGACTACTGACGTACACACACATACACAGACTACTGACTGACACACACATACAAAGACTACTGACGTACACACATACAGAGACTACTGACTGACACACACATACACAGACTACTGACTTACACACACAGACTACTGACGTACACACACGTACACAGCCTACTGACTGACACACACATACACAGACTACTGACTGACACACACATACACAGACTACTGACGTGCACACACATACACAGAATACTGACGAACACACACATACACAGACTACTGACTAACACGCACATACACAGACTACTGACTGACACACACATACACAGTCTACTGACTGACACACACATACACAGACTACTGACGAACACACATACACAGACTACTGACTGACACACACATACACAGACTACTGACTTACACACACATACACAGACTACTGACTGAAAAACACATACACAGACTACTGACGTACACACACATACACAGACTACTGACGTACACACACATACACAGACTACTGACATACACACACATGCACAGACTACTGACGGACACACACATACACAGACTACTGACTGACACACACATACACAGACTACTGACATACACACATACACAGACTACTAACGTACACACACATACACAGACTACTGACGTACACACACATACACAGACTACTGACGGACACACACATACACAGACTACTGACTGACACACACATACACAGACTACTGACATACACACATACACAGACTACTGACGTACACACATAAACAGACTACTGACGTACACACATACAGACTACTGACAGACACACATACACAGACTACTGACGTACACACACATACACAGGCTACTGACTGACACACACATACATAGACTACTGACGTACACACATACAAAGACTAATGACTGACACACACATACACAGACTACTGACGTACACACACATACACAGACTACTGACTGACACACACATACACAGACTACTGACGTACACACATACACAGACTACTGACGTACACACATACACAGACTACTGACGTACACACATACACAGACTACTGACGTACACACATACACAGACTACTGACAGACACACACATACACAGACTACTGACGTACACACACATACACAGACTACTGACTGACACACACATACACAGACTACTGACTGACACACAGACATAGACACAGACTACTGACTGACACACACATACACAGACTACTGACGTACACACACATACACAGACTACTGACGTACACACACATACAATGACTACTGACGTGCACAGACATGCACAGAATACTGACGAACACACACATACACAGACTACTGACGTACACACACATGCACAGCCTACTGACTGACACACACACACACACACAGACTACTGACTGACACACACATACACAGACTACTGACTGACACACACATACATACACAGACTACTGACGTACACACACATACACAGAATACTGACGAACACACACATACACAGACTACTGACGAACACACACATACACAGACTACTGACTGACACACACAGACACAGACTACTGACTGACACACACAGACTACTGACGTACACACACATACACAGACTACTGACGTACACACACATACAAAGATTACTGAGGTACACACACATACACAGAATACTGACGAACACACACATACACAGACTACTGACGGACACACACATACACAGACTTCTGACGTACACACACATACAAAGACTACTGACGTACACACACATACACAGAATACTGACGAACACACACATACACAGACTACTGACGGACAAACACATACACAGACTTCTGACGTACACACACATACACAGACTACTGACGTACACACACATGCACAGCCTACTGACTTACACACACATACACAGACTACTGACGTACACACACATGCACAGCCTACTGACTGACACATACATACACAGACTACTGACTGACACACACATACACAGACTACTGACTGACACACACATACACAGACTACTGACGAACACACACATACACAGACTACTGACTTACACACACATACACAAACTACTGACTGACACACACATACACCGCCTACTGACTGACACACACATACACAGACTACTGACGTACACACATACACAGACTACTGACGTACACACATACACAGACTACTGACTGACACAAACATACACAGACTACTGACTGACACACACATACACAGACTACTGACATACACACATACACAGACTACTGACGTACACACATAAACAGACTACTGACATACACACATACACATAATACTGACAGACACACATACACAGACTACTGACGTACACACATAAACAGACTACTGACATACACACATACACAGACTACTGACAGACACACATACATAGACTACTGACGTGCACACATACACAGACTACTGACGTACACACATAAACAGACTACTGACATACACACATACACAGACTACTGACATACACACATACACAGACTACTGACGTACACACATAAACAGACTACTGACATACACACATACACAGACTACTGACAGACACACATACATAGACTACTGACGTACACACATACAAAGACTAATGACTGACACACACATACACAGACAACTGACGTACACACACATACACAGACTACTGACTGACACACACATACACAGACTACTGACGTACACACATACACAGACTACTGACAGACACACACATACACAGACTACTGACGTACACACACATACACAGACTAATGACTGACACACACATACACAGACTACTGACTGACACAGACACAAACACAGACTACTGACTGACACACACATACACAGACTACTGACGTACACACACATACACAGACTACTGACGTACACACATACAAAGACTACTGACGTACACACACATACACAGAATACTGATGAACACACACATACACAGACTACTGACGAACACACATACACAGACTACTGACTGACACACACATACACAGACTACTGACTGACACACACATACACAGACTACTGACGAACACACACATACAAAGACTACTGACTGACACACATACAAAGAATACTGACTGACACACACATACACAGACTACTGACGTACACTCACATACACAGCTTACTGACGTACACACACATACACAGACTACTGACTGACACACACATACAAAGACTACTGACTTACACACATACACAGACTACTGACGTACACACACATACACAGACTACTGATGTACACACACATACACAGACTACTGACTGACACACACATACAAAGACTACTGACGTACACACATACACAGACTACTGACTGACACACACATACACAGACTACTGACTTACACACACATACACAGACTACTGACTGACACACACATACACAGACTACTGACTGACACACACATACACAGACTACTGACGAACACACACGTACACAGACTACTGACTGACACACACATACAAAGAATACTGACTGACACGCACATACACAGACTACTGACGAACACACACATACAAAGTCTACTGACTTACACACACATACACAGAATACTGACTGACACGCACATACACATACTACTGACGAACACACACATACAAAGACTACTGACTGACACACACATACACAGAATACTGACTGACACGCACATACATAGACTACTGACTTACACACACATACACAGACTACTGACTGACACACATACACAGACTACTGACATACACACATACACAGACTACTGACGTACACACATACACAGACTACTGACATACACACATACACAGACTACTGACAGACACACACACAGACTACTGACGTACACACACATACACAGCCTACTGACTGACACACACACACACAGACTAGTGACGTACACACACATACACAGACTACTGACTGACACACACACATACACAGACTACTGACTTACACACACATACACAGACTACTGACTGACACACATACACAGACTACTGACATACACACATACACAGACTACTGACGTACACACATACACAGACTACTGACATACACACATACACAGACTACTGACAGACACACACACAGACTACTGACGTACACACACATACACAGACTACTGACTGACACACATACACAGACTACTGACGGACACACACATACACAGACTACTGACGGACACACACATACACATACTACTGACTGACACACATACACAGACTACTGACATACACACATACAAAGACTACTGACGTACACACATAAACAGACTACTGACGTACACACATACACAGACTACTGACAGACACACATACACAGACTACTGACGTACACACACATACACAGGCTACTGACTGACACACACATACATAGACTACTGACGTACACACATACAAAGACTAATGACTGACACACACATACACAGACTACTGACAGACACACATACACAGACTACTGACGTATACACACATGCACAGACTACTGACTGACACACACATACACAGACTACTGACTGACACACAGAATCAGACAAAGACTACTGACTGACACACACATACACAGACTACTGACGTACACACACATACACAGACTACTAACGTACACACACATACAAAGACTACTGACGTACACACACATACACAGAATACTGACGAACACACACAGACTACTGACGAACACACACATACACAGACTACTGACTGACACACACATACACAGACTACTGACTGACACACACATACACAGAATACTGACGAACACACACATACACAGACTACTGACTGACACACACATACACAGAATACTGACTGACACACACATACACAGACTACTGACGTACACACACATACACAGACTACTGACGTACACACACATACACAGACTACTGACTGACACACACACATACAAAGACTACTGACGTACACACATACACAGACTACTGACGTACACACACATACACAGACTACTGACGTACACACACATACTTAGACTACTGTCTGACACACACATACAAAGACTACTGACGTACACACATACAGAGACTACTGACTGACACACACATACACAGACTACTGACTTACACACACATACACAGACTACTGACGTACACACACGTACACAGCCTACTGACTGACACACACATACACAGACTACTGACTGACACACACATACACAGACTACTGACGTACACACACATACACAGAATACTGACGAAAACACACATACACAGACTACTGACGAACACGCACATACACAGACTACTGACTGACACACACATACACAGACTACTGACTGACACACACATACACAGACTACTGACTTACACACACATACACAGACTACTGACAGACACACATACACAGACTACTGACGTACACACACATACACAGACTACTGACTGACACACACATACACAGACTACTGACTGACACACAGAATCAGACACAGACTACTGACTGACACACACATACACAGACTACTGATGTACACACACATACAAAGACTACTGACGTACACACACATACACAGAATACTGACGAACACACACATACACAGACTACTGACGAACACACACATACACAAACTACTGACTGACACACACATACACAGACTACTGACGTACACACACGTACACAGCCTACTGACTGACACACACATACACAGACTACTGACGTACACACATACACAGACTACTGACAGACACACACATACACAGACTACTGACGTACACACACATACACAGACTACTAACGTACACACACATACAAAGACTACTGACGTACACACACATACACAGAATACTGACGAACACACACATACACAGACTACTGACGAACACACACATACACAGACTACTGACTGACACACACATACACAGACTACTGACTGACACACACATACACAGAATACTGACGAACACACACATACACAGACTACTGACTGACACACACATACACAGAATACTGACTGACACACACATACACAGACTACTGACGTACACACACATACACAGACTACTGACGTACACACACATACACAGACTACTGACTGACACACACACATACAAAGACTACTGACGTACACACATACACAGACTACTGACGTACACACACATACACAGACTACTGACGTACACACACATACTTAGACTACTGTCTGACACACACATACAAAGACTACTGACGTACACACATACAGAGACTACTGACTGACACACACATACACAGACTACTGACTTACACACACATACACAGACTACTGACGTACACACACGTACACAGCCTACTGACTGACACACACATACACAGACTACTGACTGACACACACATACACAGACTACTGACGTACACACACATACACAGAATACTGACGAAAACACACATACACAGACTACTGACGAACACGCACATACACAGACTACTGACTGACACACACATACACAGACTACTGACTGACACACACATACACAGACTACTGACTTACACACACATACACAGACTACTGACAGACACACATACACAGACTACTGACGTACACACAAATACACAGACTACTGACTGACACACACATACACAGACTACTGACTGACACACAGAATCAGACACAGACTACTGACTGACACACACATACACAGACTACTGATGTACACACACATACAAAGACTACTGACGTACACACACATACACAGAATACTGACGAACACACACATACACAGACTACTGACGAACACACACATACACAAACTACTGACTGACACACACATACACAGACTACTGACGTACACACACGTACACAGCCTACTGACTGACACACACATACACAGACTACTGACGTACACACATACACAGACTACTGACAGACACACACACAGACTACTGACGAACACACACATACACAGACTATTGACTGACACACATACACAGAATACTGACTGACACACACATACACAGACTACTGCCGTACACACACATACACAGACTACTGACGTACACACACATACACAGACTACTGACTGACACACACATACAAAGACTACTGACGTACACACATACACAGACTACTGACGTACACACACATACACAGACTACTGACGTACACACACATACACAGACTACTGACTGACACGCACATACACAGACTACTGACGAACACACACATACAAAGACTACTGACTGACACACACATACACAGAATACTGACTGACACACACATACACAGACTACTGACGTACACAAACATACACAGCCTACTGACTGACACACACACACACACACACACTACTGACGTACACACACATACACAGACTACTGACTGACACACACACATACACAGACTACTGACTTACACACACATACACAGACTACTGACTGACACACATACACAGACTACTGACATACACACATACACAGACTACTGACGTACACACATACACAGACTACTGACATACACACATACACAGACTACTGACAGACACACACACAGACTACTGACGTACACACACATACACAGACTACTGACTGACACACATACACAGACTACTGACGGACACACACATACACAGACTACTGACGGACACACACATACACATACTACTGACTGACACACATACACAGACTACTGACATACACACATACACAGACTACTGACGTACACACATAAACAGACTACTGACGTACACACATACACAGATACTGACAGACACACATACACAGACTACTGACGTACACACACATACACAGGCTACTGACTGACACACACATACATAGACTACTGACGTACACACATACAAAGACTAATGACTGACACACACATACACAGACTACTGACAGACACACATACACAGACTACTGACGTACACACACATACACAGACTACTGACTGACACACACATACACAGACTACTGACTGACACACAGAATCAGACAAAGACTACTGACTGACACACACATACACAGACTACTGACATACACACACATACACAGACTACTGACGTACACACACATACAAAGACTACTGACGTACACACACATACACAGAATACTGACGAACACACACATACACAGACTACTGACGAACACACACATACACAGACTACTGACTGACACACACATACACAGACTACTGACTGACACACACATACACAGAATACTGACGAACACACACATACACAGACTACTGACTGACACACACATACACAGAATACTGACTGACACACACATACACAGACTACTGACGTACACACACATACACAGACTACTGACGTACACACACATACACAGACTACTGACTGACACACACACATACAAAGACTACTGACGTACACACATACACAGACTACTGACGTACACACACATACACAGACTACTGACGTACACACACATACACAGACTACTGACGTACACACACATACACAGACTACTGACTGACACACACATACAAAGACTACTGACGTACACACATACAGAGACTACTGACTGACACACACAAACACAGACTACTGACTTACACACACATACACAGACTACTGACGTACAAACACGTACACAGCCTACTGACTGACACACACATACACAGACTACTGACTGACACACACATACACAGACTACTGACTGACACACACATACACAGACTACTGACGTACACACACATACACAGAATACTGACGAAAACACACATACACAGACTACTGACGAACACGCACATACACAGACTACTGACTGACACACACATACACAGACTACTGACTGACACACACATACACAGACTACTGACTTACACACACATACACAGACTACTGACAGACACACATACACAGACTACTGACGTACACACACATACACAGACTACTGACTGACACACACATACACAGAATACTGACTGACACACACATACACAGACTTCTGACGTACACAAACATACACAGCCTACTGACTGACACACACACACACACAGACTACTGACGTACACACACATACACAGACTACTGACAAAAACACACATACACAGACTACTGACTGACACACACATACACAGACTACTGACTGACACACACATACACAGACTACTGACTTACACACACATACACAGACTACTGACTGACACACATACACAGACTACTTACATACACACATACACAGACTACTGACGTACACACATTCACAGACTACTGACATACACACATACACAGACTACTGACAGACACACACACAGACTACTGACGTACACACACATACACAGACTACTGACTGACACACATACACAGACTACTGACGGACACACACATACACAGACTACTGACGGACACACACATACACATACTACTGACTGACACACATGCACAGACTACTGACATACACACATACACAGACTACTGACGTACACACATAAACAGACTACTGACGTACACACATACACAGACTACTGACAGACACACATACACAGACTACTGACGTACACACACATACACAGGCTACTGACTGACAAACACATACATAGACTACTGACGTACACACATACAAAGACTAATGACTGACACACACATACACAGACTACTGACAGACACACATACACAGACTACTGACGTACACACACATACACAGACTACTGACTGACACACACATACACAGACTACTGACTGACACACAGAATCAGACAAAGACTACTGACTGACACACACATACAAAGACTACTGACGTACACACATACACAGACTACTGACGTACACACACATACACAGACTACTGACGTACACACACATACACAGACTACTGACTGACACACACATACAAAGACTACTGACGTACACACATACAGAGACTACTGACTGACACACACATACACAGACTACTGACTTACACACACAGACTACTGACGTACACACACGTACACAGCCTACTGACTGACACACACATACACAGACTACTGACTGACACACACATACACAGACTACTGACGTGCACACACATACACAGAATACTGACGAACACACACATACACAGACTACTGACTAACACGCACATACACAGACTACTGACTGACACACACATACACAGTCTACTGACTGACACACACATACACAGACTACTGACGAACACACATACACAGACTACTGACTGACACACACATACACAGACTACTGACGTACACACACATACACAGACTACTGACGTACACACACATACACAGACTACTGACGTACACACACATGCACAGACTACTGACGGACACACACATACACAGACTACTGACTGACACACACATACACAGACTACTGACATACACACATACACAGACTACTAACGTACACACACATACACAGACTACTGACGTACACACACATACACAGACTACTGACGGACACACACATACACAGACTACTGACTGACACACACATACACAGACTACTGACATACACACATACACAGACTACTGACGTACACACATAAACAGACTACTGACGTACACACATACAGACTACTGACAGACACACATACACAGACTACTGACGTACACACACATACACAGGCTACTGACTGACACACACATACATAGACTACTGACGTACACACATACAAAGACTAATGACTGACACACACATACACAGACTACTGACGTACACACACATACACAGACTACTGACTGACACACACATACACAGACTACTGACGTACACACATACACAGACTACTGACGTACACACATACACAGACTACTGACGTACACACATACACAGACTACTGACGTACACACATACACAGACTACTGACAGACACACACATACACAGACTACTGACGTACACACACATACACAGACTACTGACTGACACACACATACACAGACTACTGACTGACACACAGACATAGACACAGACTACTGACTGACACACACATACACAGACTACTGACGTACACACACATACACAGACTACTGACGTACACACACATACAATGACTACTGACGTGCACAGACATGCACAGAATACTGACGAACACACACATACACAGACTACTGACGTACACACACATGCACAGCCTACTGACTGACACACACACACATACACAGACTACTGACTGACACACACATACACAGACTACTGACTGACACACACATACATACACAGACTACTGACGTACACACACATACACAGAATACTGACGAACACACACATACACAGACTACTGACGAACACACACATACACAGACTACTGACTGACACACACAGACACAGACTACTGACTGACACACACAGACTACTGACGTACACACACATACACAGACTACTGACGTACACACACATACAAAGATTACTGAGGTACACACACATACACAGAATACTGACGAACACACACATACACAGACTACTGACGGACACACACATACACAGACTTCTGACGTACACACACATACAAAGACTACTGACGTACACACACATACACAGAATACTGACGAACACACACATACACAGACTACTGACGGACAAACACATACACAGACTTCTGACGTACACACACATACACAGACTACTGACGTACACACACATGCACAGCCTACTGACTTACACACACATACACAGACTACTGACGTACACACACATGCACAGCCTACTGACTGACACATACATACACAGACTACTGACTGACACACACATACACAGACTACTGACTGACACACACATACACAGACTACTGACGAACACACACATACACAGACTACTGACTTACACACACATACACAAACTACTGACTGACACACACATACACCGCCTACTGACTGACACACACATACACAGACTACTGACGTACACACATACACAGACTACTGACGTACACACATACACAGACTACTGACTGACACAAACATACACAGACTACTGACTGACACACACATACACAGACTACTGACATACACACATACACAGACTACTGACGTACACACATAAACAGACTACTGACATACACACATACACATAATACTGACAGACACACATACATAGACTACTGACGTACACACATAAACAGACTACTGACATACACACATACACAGACTACTGACAGACACACATACATAGACTACTGACGTACACACATACACAGACTACTGACGTACACACATAAACAGACTACTGACATACACACATACACAGACTACTGACATACACACATACACAGACTACTGACGTACACACATAAACAGACTACTGACATACACACATACACAGACTACTGACAGACACACATACATAGACTACTGACGTACACACATACAAAGACTAATGACTGACACACACATACACAGACAACTGACGTACACACACATACACAGACTACTGACTGACACACACATACACAGACTACTGACGTACACACATACACAGACTACTGACAGACACACACATACACAGACTACTGACGTACACACACATACACAGACTAATGACTGACACACACATACACAGACTACTGACTGACACAGACACAAACACAGACTACTGACTGACACACACATACACAGACTACTGACGTACACACACATACACAGACTACTGACTGACACACACATACACAGACTACTGACGTACACACATACACAGACTACTGACAGACACACACATACACAGACTACTGACGTACACACACATACACAGACTAATGACTGACACACACATACACAGACTACTGACTGACACAGACACAAACACAGACTACTGACTGACACACACATACACAGACTACTGACGTACACACACATACACAGACTACTGACGTACACACATACAAAGACTACTGACGTACACACACATACACAGAATACTGATGAACACACACATACACAGACTACTGACGAACACACATACACAGACTACTGACTGACACACACATACACAGACTACTGACTGACACACACATACACAGACTACTGACGAACACACACATACAAAGACTACTGACTGACACACACATACAAAGAATACTGACTGACACACACATACACAGACTACTGACGTACACTCACATACACAGCTTACTGACGTACACACACATACACAGACTACTGACTGACACACACATACAAAGACTACTGACTTACACACATACACAGACTACTGACGTACACACACATACACAGACTACTGATGTACACACACATACACAGACTACTGACTGACACACACATACAAAGACTACTGACGTACACACATACACAGACTACTGACTGACACACACATACACAGACTACTGACTTACACACACATACACAGACTACTGACTGACACACACATACACAGACTACTGACTGACACACACATACACAGACTACTGACGAACACACACATACACAGACTACTGACTGACACACACATACAAAGAATACTGACTGACACGCACATACACAGACTACTGACGAACACACACATACAAAGTCTACTGACTTACACACACATACACAGAATACTGACTGACACGCACATACACAGACTACTGACGAACACACACATACAAAGACTACTGACTGACACACACATACACAGAATACTGACTGACACGCACATACATAGACTACTGACTTACACACACATACACAGACTACTGACTGACACACATACACAGACTACTGACATACACACATACACAGACTACTGACGTACACACATACACAGACTACTGACATACACACATACACAGACTACTGACAGACACACACACAGACTACTGACGTACACACACATACACAGCCTACTGACTGACACACACACACACAGACTAGTGACGTACACACACATACACAGACTACTGACTGACACACACACATACACAGACTACTGACTTACACACACATACACAGACTACTGACTGACACACATACACAGACTACTGACATACACACATACACAGACTACTGACGTACACACATACACAGACTACTGACATACACACATACACAGACTACTGACAGACACACACACAGACTACTGACGTACACACACATACACAGACTACTGACTGACACACATACACAGACTACTGACGGACACACACATACACAGACTACTGACTGACACACATACACAGACTACTGACATACACACATACAAAGACTACTGACGTACACACATAAACAGACTACTGACGTACACACATACACAGACTACTGACAGACACACATACACAGACTACTGACGTACACACACATACACAGGCTACTGACTGACACACACATACATAGACTACTGACGTACACACATACAAAGACTAATGACTGACACACACATACACAGACTACTGACAGACACACATACACAGACTACTGACGTATACACACATGCACAGACTACTGACTGACACACACATACACAGACTACTGACTGACACACAGAATCAGACAAAGACTACTGACTGACACACACATACACAGACTACTGACGTACACACACATACACAGACTACTAACGTACACACACATACAAAGACTACTGACGTACACACACATACACAGAATACTGACGAACACACACATACACAGACTACTGACGAACACACACATACACAGACTACTGACTGACACACACATACACAGACTACTGACTGACACACACATACACAGAATACTGACGAACACACACATACACAGACTACTGACTGACACACACATACACAGAATACTGACTGACACACACATACACAGACTACTGACGTACACACACATACACAGACTACTGACGTACACACACATACACAGACTACTGACTGACACACACACATACAAAGACTACTGACGTACACACATACACAGACTACTGACGTACACACACATACACAGACTACTGACGTACACACACATACACAGACTACTGTCTGACACACACATACAAAGACTACTGACGTACACACATACAGAGACTACTGACTGACACACACATACACAGACTACTGACTTACACACACATACACAGACTACTGACGTACACACACGTACACAGCCTACTGACTGACACACACATACACAGACTACTGACTGACACACACATACACAGACTACTGACGTACACACACATACACAGAATACTGACGAAAACACACATACACAGACTACTGACGAACACGCACATACACAGACTACTGACTGACACACACATACACAGACTACTGACTGACACACACATACACAGACTACTGACTGACACACAGAATCAGACACAGACTACTGACTGACACACACATACACAGACTACTGATGTACACACACATACAAAGACTACTGACGTACACACACATACACAGAATACTGACGAACACACACATACACAGACTACTGACGAACACACACATACACAAACTACTGACTGACACACACATACACAGACTACTGACGTACACACACGTACACAGCCTACTGACTGACACACACATACACAGACTACTGACGTACACACATACACAGACTACTGACAGACACACACACAGACTACTGACGAACACACACATACACAGACTATTGACTGACACACATACACAGAATACTGACTGACACACACATACACAGACTACTGCCGTACACACACATACACAGACTACTGACGTACACACACATACACAGACTACTGACTGACACACACATACAAAGACTACTGACGTACACACATACACAGACTACTGACGTACACACACATACACAGACTACTGACGTACACACACATACACAGACTACTGACTGACACGCACATACACAGACTACTGACGAACACACACATACAAAGACTACTGACTGACACACACATACACAGAATACTGACTGACACACACATACACAGACTACTGACGTACACAAACATACACAGCCTACTGACTGACACACACACACACACAGACTACTGACGTACACACACATACACAGACTACTGACTGACACACACACATACACAGACTACTGACTTACACACACATACACAGACTACTGACTGACACACATACACAGACTACTGACATACACACATACACAGACTACTGACGTACACACATACACAGACTACTGACATACACACATACACAGACTACTGACAGACACACACACAGACTACTGACGTACACACACATACACAGACTACTGACTGACACACATACACAGACTACTGACGGACACACACATACACAGACTACTGACGGACACACACATACACATACTACTGACTGACACACATACACAGACTACTGACATACACACATACACAGACTACTGACGTACACACATAAACAGACTACTGACGTACACACATACACAGATACTGACAGACACACATACACAGACTACTGACGTACACACACATACACAGGCTACTGACTGACACACACATACATAGACTACTGACGTACACACATACAAAGACTAATGACTGACACACATACACAGACTACTGACAGACACACATACACAGACTACTGACGTACACACACATACACAGACTACTGACTGACACACACATACACAGACTACTGACTGACACACAGAATCAGACAAAGACTACTGACTGACACACACATACACAGACTACTGACATACACACACATACACAGACTACTGACGTACACACACATACAAAGACTACTGACGTACACACACATACACAGAATACTGACGAACACACACATACACAGACTACTGACGAACACACACATACACAGACTACTGACTGACACACACATACACAGACTACTGACTGACACACACATACACAGAATACTGACGAACACACACATACACAGACTACTGACTGACACACACATACACAGAATACTGACTGACACACACATACACAGACTACTGACGTACACACACATACACAGACTACTGACGTACACACACATACACAGACTACTGACTGACACACACACATACAAAGACTACTGACGTACACACATACACAGACTACTGACGTACACACACATACACAGACTACTGACGTACACACACATACACAGACTACTGACGTACACACACATACACAGACTACTGACTGACACACACATACAAAGACTACTGACGTACACACATACAGAGACTACTGACTGACACACACAAACACAGACTACTGACTTACACACACATACACAGACTACTGACGTACAAACACGTACACAGCCTACTGACTGACACACACATACACAGACTACTGACTGACACACACATACACAGACTACTGACTGACACACACATACACAGACTACTGACGTACACACACATACACAGAATACTGACGAAAACACACATACACAGACTACTGACGAACACGCACATACACAGACTACTGACTGACACACACATACACAGACTACTGACTGACACACACATACACAGACTACTGACTTACACACACATACACAGACTACTGACAGACACACATACACAGACTACTGACGTACACACACATACACAGACTACTGACTGACACACACATACACAGACTACTGACTGACACACAGAATCAGACACAGACTACTGACTGACACACACATACACAGACTACTGATGTACACACACATACAAAGACTACTGACGTACACACACATACACAGAATACTGACGAACACACACATACACAGACTACTGACGAACACACACATACACAAACTACTGACTGACACACACATACACAGACTACTGACGTACACACACGTACACAGCCTACTGACTGACACACACATACACAGACTACTGACGTACACACATACACAGACTACTGACAGACACACACACAGACTACTGACGAACACACACATACACAGACTATTGACTGACACACATACACAGAATACTGACTGACACACACATACACAGACTACTGCCGTACACACACATACACAGACTACTGACGTACACACACATACACAGACTACTGACTGACACACACATACAAAGACTACTGACGTACACACATACACAGACTACTGACGTACACACACATACACAGACTACTGACGTACACACACATACACAGACTACTGACTGACACGCACATACACAGACTACTGACGAACACACACATACAAAGACTACTGACTGACACACACATACACAGAATACTGACTGACACACACATACACAGACTACTGACGTACACAAACATACACAGCCTACTGACTGACACACACACACACACAGACTACTGACGTACACACACATACACAGACTACTGACTGACACACACACATACACAGACTACTGACTTACACACACATACACAGACTACTGACTGACACACATACACAGACTACTGACATACACACATACACAGACTACTGACGTACACACATACACAGACTACTGACATACACACATACACAGACTACTGACAGACACACACACAGACTACTGACGTACACACACTTACACAGACTACTGACTGACACACATACACAGACTACTGACGGACACACACATACACAGACTACTGACGGACACACACATACACATTCTACTGACTGACACACATACACAGACTACTGACATACACACATACACAGACTACTGACGTACACACATAAACAGACTACTGACGTACACACATACACAGATACTGACAGACACACATACACAGACTACTGACGTACACACACATACACAGGCTACTGACTGACACACACATACATAGACTACTGACGTACACACATACAAAGACTAATGACTGACACACACATACACAGACTACTGACAGACACACATACACAGACTACTGACGTACACACACATACACAGACTACTGACTGACACACACATACACAGACTACTGACTGACACACAGAATCAGACAAAGACTACTGACTGACACACACATACACAGACTACTGACATACACACACATACACAGACTACTGACGTACACACACATACAAAGACTACTGACGTACACACACATACACAGAATACTGACGAACACACACATACACAGACTACTGACGAACACACACATACACAGACTACTGACTGACACACACATACACAGACTACTGACTGACACACACATACACAGAATACTGACGAACACACACATACACAGACTACTGACTGACACACACATACACAGAATACTGACTGACACACACATACACAGACTACTGACGTACACACACATACACAGACTACTGACGTACACACACATACACAGACTACTGACTGACACACACACATACAAAGACTACTGACGTACACACATACACAGACTACTGACGTACACACACATACACAGACTACTAACGTACACACACATACACAGACTACTGACTGACACACACATACAAAGACTACTGACGTACACACATACAGAGACTACTGACTGACACACACAAACACAGACTACTGACTTACACACACATACACAGACTACTGACGTACAAACACGTACACAGCCTACTGACTGACACACACATACACAGACTACTGACTGACACACACATACACAGACTACTGACATACACACACATACAAAGAATACTGACGAACACACACATACACAGACTACTGACGAACACGCACATACACAGACTACTGACTGACACACACATACACAGACTACTGACTGACACACACATACACAGACTACTGACTTACACACACATACACAGACTACTGACAGACACACATACACAGACTACTGACGTACACACACATACAAAGACTACTGACGTACACACACATACACAGAATACTGACGAACACACACATACACAGACTACTGACGAACACACACATACACAAACTACTGACTGACACACACATACACACACTACTGACTGACACACACATACACAGAATACTGACGAACACACACATACACAGACTACTGACTGACACACATACACAGAATACTGACTGACACACACATACACAGACTACTGACGTACACACACATACACAGACTACTGACGGACACACACATACACAGACTACTGACTGACACACACATACAAAGACTACTGACGTACACACATACACAGACTACTGACGTACACACACATACACAGACTACTGACGTACACACACATACACAGACTACTGACTGACACACACATACAAGGACTACTGACGTACACACATACACAGACTACTGACTGACACACACATACACAGACTACTGACTTACACACACATACACAGACTACTGACGTACACACACGTACACAGCCTACTGACTGACACACACATACACAGACTACTGACGTACACACACATACACAGAATACTGACGAACACACACATACACAGACTACTGACTGACACACACATACACAGACTACTGACTGACACACACATACACAGACTACTGACGAACACACACATACACAGACTACTGACTTACACACACATACACAAACTACTGACTGACACACACATACACCGCCTACTGACTGACACACACATACACAGACTACTGACGTACACACATACACAGACTACTGACGTACACACATACACAGACTACTGACTGATACACACATACACAGACTACTGACTGACACACACATACACAGACTACTGACATACACACATACACAGACTACTGACGTACACACATAAACAGACTACTGACATACACACATACACAGACTACTGACAGACACACATACACAGACTACTGAAGTACACACACATACACAGGCTACTGACTGACACACACATACATAGACTACTGACGTACACACATACAAAGACTAATGACTGACACACACATACACAGACTACTGACGTACACACACATACACAGACTACTGACTGACACACACACATACAAAGACTAATGACTGACACACACATACACAGACTACTGACGTACACACACATACACAGACTACTGACTGACACACACATACACAGAATACTGACTGACACACACATACACAGACTACTGACGTACACACACATACACAGACTACTGACGTACACACACATACACAGACTACTGACTAACACACACATACAAAGACTACTGACGTACACACATACACAGACTACTGACGTACACACACATACACAGACTACTGACGTACACACACATACACAGACTACTGACTGACACACACATACAAAGACTACTGACGTACACACATACAGAGACTACTGACTGACACACACAAACACAGACTACTGACTTACACACACATACACAGACTACTGACGTACAAACACGTACACAGCCTACTGACTGACACACACATACACAGACTACTGACTGACACACACATACACAGACTACTGACATACACACACATACAAAGAATACTGACGAACACACACATACACAGACTACTGACGAACACGCACATACACAGACTACTGACTGACACACACATACACAGACTACTGACTGACACACACATACACAGACTACTGACTTACACACACATACACAGACTACTGACAGACACACATACACAGACTACTGACGTACACACACATACAAAGACTACTGACGTACACACACATACACAGAATACTGACGAACACACACATACACAGACTACTGACGAACACACACATACACAAACTACTGACTGACACACACATACACACACTACTGACTGACACACACATACACAGAATACTGACGAACACACACATACACAGACTACTGACTGACACACATACACAGAATACTGACTGACACACACATACACAGACTACTGACGTACACACACATACACAGACTACTGACGGACACACACATACACAGACTACTGACTGACACACACATACAAAGACTACTGACGTACACACATACACAGACTACTGACGTACACACACATACACAGACTACTGACGTACACACACATACACAGACTACTGACTGACACACACATACAAGGACTACTGACGTACACACATACACAGACTACTGACTGACACACACATACACAGACTACTGACTTACACACACATACACAGACTACTGACGTACACACACGTACACAGCCTACTGACTGACACACACATACACAGACTACTGACGTACACACACATACACAGAATACTGACGAACACACACATACACAGACTACTGACTGACACACACATACACAGACTACTGACTGACACACACATACACAGACTACTGACGAACACACACATACACAGACTACTGACTTACACACACATACACAAACTACTGACTGACACACACATACACCGCCTACTGACTGACACACACATACACAGACTACTGACGTACACACATACACAGACTACTGACGTACACACATACACAGACTACTGACTGATACACACATACACAGACTACTGACTGACACACACATACATAGACTACTGACATACACACATACACAGACTACTGACGTACACACATAAACAGACTACTGACATACACACATACACAGACTACTGACAGACACACATACACAGACTACTGAAGTACACACACATACACAGGCTACTGACTGACACACACATACATAGACTACTGACGTACACACATACAAAGACTAATGACTGACACACACATACACAGACTACTGACGTACACACACATACACAGACTACTGACTGACACACACATACACAGACTACTGACGTACACACATACACAGACTACTGACAGACACACACATACACAGACTACTGACGTACACACACATACACAGACTAATGACTGACACACACATACACAGACTACTGACTGACACAGACACAAACACAGACTACTGACTGACACACACATACACAGACTACTGACGTACACACACATACACAGACTACTGACGTACACACATACAAAGACTACTGACGTACACACACATACACAGAATACTGATGAACACACACATACACAGACTACTGACGAACACACATACACAGACTACTGACTGACACACACATACACAGACTACTGACTGACACACACATACACAGACTACTGACGAACACACACATACAAAGACTACTGACTGACACACACATACAAAGAATACTGACTGACACACACATACACAGACTACTGACGTACACTCACATACACAGCTTACTGACGTACACACACATACACAGACTACTGACTGACACACACATACAAAGACTACTGACTTACACACATACACAGACTACTGACGTACACACACATACAAAGACTACTGATGTACACACACATACACAGACTACTGACTGACACACACATACAAAGACTACTGACGTACACACATACACAGACTACTGACTGACACACACATACACAGACTACTGACTTACACACACATACACAGACTACTGACTGACACACACATACACAGACTACTGACTGACACACACATACACAGACTACTGACGAACACACACATACACAGACTACTGACTGACACACACATACAAAGAATACTGACTGACACGCACATACACAGACTACTGACGAACACACACATACAAAGACTACTGACTGACACACACATACACAGAATACTGACTGACACGCACATACACAGACTACTGACGAACACACACATACAAAGACTACTGACTGACACACACATACACAGAATACTGACTGACACGCACATACACAGACTACTGACTTACACACACATACACAGACTACTGACTAACACACATACACAGACTACTGACATACACACATACACAGACTACTGACGTACACACATACACAGACTACTGACATACACACATACACAGACTACTGACAGACACACACACAGACTACTGACGTACACACACATACACAGCCTACTGACTGACACACACACACACAGACTAGTGACGTACACACACATACACAGACTACTGACATACACACATACACAGACTACTGACAGACACACACACAGACTACTGACGTACACACACATACACAGCCTACTGACTGACACACACACACACAGACTAGTGACGTACACACACATACACAGACTACTGACTGACACACATACACAGACTACTGACGGACACACACATACACAGACTACTGACGGACACACACATACACATACTACTGACTGACACACATACACAGACTACTGACATACACACATACAAAGACTACTGACGTACACACATAAACAGACTACTGACGTACACACATACACAGACTACTGACAGACACACATACACAGACTACTGACGTACACACACATACACAGGCTACTGACTGACACACACATACATAGACTACTGACGTACACACATACAAAGACTAATGACTGACACACACATACACAGACTACTGACAGACACACATACACAGACTACTGACGTATACACACATGCACAGACTACTGACAGACACACACATACACAGACTACTGACTGACACACAGAATCAGACAAAGACTACTGACTGACACACACATACACAGACTACTGACGTACACACACATACACAGACTACTAACGTACACACACATACAAAGACTACTGACGTACACACACATACACAGAATACTGACGAACACACACATACACAGACTACTGACGAACACACACATACACAGACTACTGACTGACACACACATACACAGACTACTGACTGACACACACATACACAGAATACTGACGAACACACACATACACAGACTACTGACTGACACACACATACACAGAATACTGACTGACACACACATACACAGACTACTGACGTACACACACATACACAGACTACTGACGTACACACACATACACAGACTACTGACTGACACACACACATACAAAGACGACTGACGTACACACATACACAGACTACTGACGTACACACACATACACAGACTACTGACGTACACACACATACACAGACTACTGTCTGACACACACATACAAAGACTACTGACGTACACACATACAGAGACTACTGACTGACACACACATACACAGACTACTGACTTACACACACATACACAGACTACTGACGTACACACACGTACACAGCCTACTGACTGACACACACATACACAGACTACTGACTGACACACACATACACAGACTACTGACGTACACACACATACACAGAATACTGACGAAAACACACATACACAGACTACTGACTGACACACACATACACAGACTATATTTCAAAAAAATAGTGTTTTTGCTGTCACTCACCATATGAAACCAAGAAGTCTTCAGGGTGTGCAATCCGTGCCCCGGGACTCATCGGAGCTTGGTAATGTACATTGTTGCCAAAAAAAAGGAAATACGTATTCCACAACCCGGCTTCTTTAAAATTTAACCTTTAATCCATAGAATCAATTAAAATTAAAGTGTACAAAAAGATGGAAAACACATACAAAAAGGGTGAAAAAAGCGAGATAAAATAACGCAACTTAGTTTAGTTGCGTTATTTTATCTCGCTTTTTTCACCCTTTTTGTATGTGTTTTCCATCTTTTTGTACACTTTAATTTTAATTGATTCTATGGATTAAAGGTTAAATTTTAAAGAAGCCGGGTTGTGGAATACGTATTTCCTTTTTTTTGGCAACAATGTACACATACACAGACTACTGACTGACACACACATACACAGACTACTGACTTACACACACATACACAGACTACTGACAGACACACATACACAGACTACTGACGTACACACACATACACAGACTACTGACTGACACACACATACACAGACTACTGACTGACACACAGAATCAGACACAGACTACTGACTGACACACACATACACAGACTACTGATGTACACACACATACAAAGACTACTGACGTACACACACATACACAGAATACTGACGAACACACACATACACAGACTACTGACGAACACACACATACACAAACTACTGACTGACACACACATACACAGACTACTGACTGACACACACATACACAGAATACTGACGAACACACACATACACAGACTATTGACTGACACACATACACAGAATACTGACTGACACACACATACACAGACTACTGCCGTACACACACATACACAGACTACTGACGTACACACACATACACAGACTACTGACTGACACACACATACAAAGACTACTGACGTACACACATACACAGACTACTGACGTACACACACATACACAGACTACTGAAGTACACACACATACACAGACTACTGACTGACACGCACATACACAGACTACTGACGAACACACACATACAAAGACTACTGACTGACACACACATACACAGAATACTGACTGACACACACATACACAGACTACTGACGTACACAAACATACACAGCCTACTGACTGACACACACACACACACAGACTACTGACGTACACACACATACACAGACTACTGACTGACACACACACATACACAGACTACTGACTTACACACACATACACAGACTACTGACTGACACACATACACAGACTACTGACATACACACATACACAGACTACTGACGTACACACATACACAGACTACTGACATACACACATACACAGACTACTGACAGACACACACACAGACTACTGACGTACACACACATACACAGACTACTGACTGACACACATACACAGACTACTGACGGACACACACATACACAGACTACTGACGGACACACACATACACATACTACTGACTGACACACATACACAGACTACTGACATACACACATACACAGACTACTGACGTACACACATAAACAGACTACTGACGTACACACATACACAGATACTGACAGACACACATACACAGACTACTGACGTACACACACATACACAGGCTACTGACTGACACACACATACATAGACTACTGACGTACACACATACAAAGACTAATGACTGACACACACATACACAGACTACTGACAGACACACATACACAGACTACTGACGTACACACACATACACAGACTACTGACTGACACACACATACACAGACTACTGACTGACACACAGAATCAGACAAAGACTACTGACTAACACACACATACACAGACTACTGACATACACACACATACACAGACTACTGACGTACACACACATACAAAGACTACTGACGTACACACACATACACAGAATACTGACGAACACACACATACACAGACTACTGACGAACACACACATACACAGACTACTGACTGACACACACATACACAGACTACTGACTGACACACACATACACAGAATACTGACGAACACACACATACACAGACTACTGACTGACACACACATACACAGAATACTGACTGACACACACATACACAGACTACTGACGTACACACACATACACAGACTACTGACGTACACACACATACACAGACTACTGACTGACACACACACATACAAAGACTACTGACGTACACACATACACAGACTACTGACGTACACACACATACACAGACTACTGACGTACACACACATACACAGACTACTGACTGACACACACATACAAAGACTACTGACGTACACACATACAGAGACTACTGACTGACACACACAAACACAGACTACTGACTTACACACACATACACAGACTACTGACGTACAAACACGTACACAGCCTACTGACTGACACACACATACACAGACTACTGACTGACACACACATACACAGACTACTGACATACACACACATACAAAGAATACTGACGAACACACACATACACAGACTACTGACGAACACGCACATACACAGACTACTGACTGACACACACATACACAGACTACTGACTGACACACACATACACAGACTACTGACTTACACACACATACACAGACTACTGACAGACACACATACACAGACTACTGACGTACACACACATACAAAGACTACTGACGTACACACACATACACAGAATACTGACGAACACACACATACACAGACTACTGACGAACACACACATACACAAACTACTGACTGACACACACATACACACACTACTGACTGACACACACATACACAGAATACTGACGAACACACACATACACAGACTACTGACTGACACACATACACAGAATACTGACTGACACACACATACACAGACTACTGACGTACACACACATACACAGACTACTGACGGACACACACATACACAGACTACTGACTGACACACACATACAAAGACTACTGACGTACACACATACACAGACTACTGACGTACACACACATACACAGACTACTGACGTACACACACATACACAGACTACTGACTGACACACACATACAAGGACTACTGACGTACACACATACACAGACTACTGACTGACACACACATACACAGACTACTGACTTACACACACATACACAGACTACTGACGTACACACACGTACACAGCCTACTGACTGACACACACATACACAGACTACTGACGTACACACACATACACAGAATACTGACGAACACACACATACACAGACTACTGACTGACACACACATACACAGACTACTGACTGACACACACATACACAGACTACTGACGGACACACACATACACAGACTACTGACTGACACACACATACACAGACTACTGACTGACACACACATACACAGACTACTGACATACACACATACACAGACTACTGACGTACACACATAAACAGACTACTGACATACACACATACACAGACTACTGACAGACACACATACACAGACTACTGACGTACACACACATACACAGGCTACTGACTGACACACACATACATAGACTACTGACGTACACACATACAAAGACTAATGACTGACACACACATACACAGACTACTGACGTACACACACATACACAGACTACTGACTGACACACACATACACAGACTACTGACGTACACACATACACAGACTACTGACGTACACACACGTACACAGCCTACTGACTGACACACACATACACAGACTACTGACGTACACACACATACACAGAATACTGACGAACACACACATACACAGACTACTGACTGACAAACACATACACAGACTACTGACTGACACACACATACACAGACTACTGACGGACACACACATACACAGACTACTGACTGACACACACATACACAGACTACTGACTGACACACACATACACAGACTACTGACATACACACATACACAGACTACTGACGTACACACATAAACAGACTACTGACATACACACATACACAGACTACTGACAGACACACATACACAGACTACTGACGTACACACACATACACAGACTACTGACTTACACACACATACACAGACTACTGACGTACACACACGTACACAGCCTACTGACTGACACACACATACACAGACTACTGACTGACACACACATACACAGACTACTGACGTACATACACATACACAGAATACTGACGAAAACACACATACACAGACTACTGACTGACACACACATACACAGACTATATTTCAAAAAAATAGTGTTTTTGCTGTCACTCACCATATGAAACCAAGAAGTCTTCAGGGTGTGCAATCCGTGCCCCGGGACTCATCGGAGCTTGGTAATGTACATTGTTGCCAAAAAAAAGGAAATACGTATTCCACAACCCGGCTTCTTTAAAATTTAACCTTTAATCCATAGAATCAATTAAAATTAAAGTGTACAAAAAGATGGAAAACACATACAAAAAGGGTGAAAAAAGCGAGATAAAATAACGCAACTTAGTTTAGTTGCGTTATTTTATCTCGCTTTTTTCACCCTTTTTGTATGTGTTTTCCATCTTTTTGTACACTTTAATTTTAATTGATTCTATGGATTAAAGGTTAAATTTTAAAGAAGCCGGGTTGTGGAATACGTATTTCCTTTTTTTTGGCAACAATGTACACATACACAGACTACTGACTGACACACACATACACAGACTACTGACTTACACACACATACACAGACTACTGACAGACACACATACACAGACTACTGACGTACACACACATACACAGACTACTGACTGACACACACATACACAGACTACTGACTGACACACAGAATCAGACACAGACTACTGACTGACACACACATACACAGACTACTGATGTACACACACATACAAAGACTACTGACGTACACACACATACACAGAATACTGACGAACACACACATACACAGACTACTGACGAACACACACATACACAAACTACTGACTGACACACACATACACAGACTACTGACTGACACACACATACACAGAATACTGACGAACACACACATACACAGACTATTGACTGACACACATACACAGAATACTGACTGACACACACATACACAGACTACTGCCGTACACACACATACACAGACTACTGACGTACACACACATACACAGACTACTGACTGACACACACATACAAAGACTACTGACGTACACACATACACAGACTACTGACGTACACACACATACACAGACTACTGAAGTACACACACATACACAGACTACTGACTGACACGCACATACACAGACTACTGACGAACACACACATACAAAGACTACTGACTGACACACACATACACAGAATACTGACTGACACACACATACACAGACTACTGACGTACACAAACATACACAGCCTACTGACTGACACACACACACACACAGACTACTGACGTACACACACATACACAGACTACTGACTGACACACACACATACACAGACTACTGACTTACACACACATACACAGACTACTGACTGACACACATACACAGACTACTGACATACACACATACACAGACTACTGACGTACACACATACACAGACTACTGACATACACACATACACAGACTACTGACAGACACACACACAGACTACTGACGTACACACACATACACAGACTACTGACTGACACACATACACAGACTACTGACGGACACACACATACACAGACTACTGACGGACACACACATACACATACTACTGACTGACACACATACACAGACTACTGACATACACACATACACAGACTACTGACGTACACACATAAACAGACTACTGACGTACACACATACACAGATACTGACAGACACACATACACAGACTACTGACGTACACACACATACACAGGCTACTGACTGACACACACATACATAGACTACTGACGTACACACATACAAAGACTAATGACTGACACACACATACACAGACTACTGACAGACACACATACACAGACTACTGACGTACACACACATACACAGACTACTGACTGACACACACATACACAGACTACTGACTGACACACAGAATCAGACAAAGACTACTGACTAACACACACATACACAGACTACTGACATACACACACATACACAGACTACTGACGTACACACACATACAAAGACTACTGACGTACACACACATACACAGAATACTGACGAACACACACATACACAGACTACTGACGAACACACACATACACAGACTACTGACTGACACACACATACACAGACTACTGACTGACACACACATACACAGAATACTGACGAACACACACATACACAGACTACTGACTGACACACACATACACAGAATACTGACTGACACACACATACACAGACTACTGACGTACACACACATACACAGACTACTGACGTACACACACATACACAGACTACTGACTGACACACACACATACAAAGACTACTGACGTACACACATACACAGACTACTGACGTACACACACATACACAGACTACTGACGTACACACACATACACAGACTACTGACTGACACACACATACAAAGACTACTGACGTACACACATACAGAGACTACTGACTGACACACACAAACACAGACTACTGACTTACACACACATACACAGACTACTGACGTACAAACACGTACACAGCCTACTGACTGACACACACATACACAGACTACTGACTGACACACACATACACAGACTACTGACATACACACACATACAAAGAATACTGACGAACACACACATACACAGACTACTGACGAACACGCACATACACAGACTACTGACTGACACACACATACACAGACTACTGACTGACACACACATACACAGACTACTGACTTACACACACATACACAGACTACTGACAGACACACATACACAGACTACTGACGTACACACACATACAAAGACTACTGACGTACACACACATACACAGAATACTGACGAACACACACATACACAGACTACTGACGAACACACACATACACAAACTACTGACTGACACACACATACACACACTACTGACTGACACACACATACACAGAATACTGACGAACACACACATACACAGACTACTGACTGACACACATACACAGAATACTGACTGACACACACATACACAGACTACTGACGTACACACACATACACAGACTACTGACGGACACACACATACACAGACTACTGACTGACACACACATACAAAGACTACTGACGTACACACATACACAGACTACTGACGTACACACACATACACAGACTACTGACGTACACACACATACACAGACTACTGACTGACACACACATACAAGGACTACTGACGTACACACATACACAGACTACTGACTGACACACACATACACAGACTACTGACTTACACACACATACACAGACTACTGACGTACACACACGTACACAGCCTACTGACTGACACACACATACACAGACTACTGACGTACACACACATACACAGAATACTGACGAACACACACATACACAGACTACTGACTGACACACACATACACAGACTACTGACTGACACACACATACACAGACTACTGACGGACACACACATACACAGACTACTGACTGACACACACATACACAGACTACTGACTGACACACACATACACAGACTACTGACATACACACATACACAGACTACTGACGTACACACATAAACAGACTACTGACATACACACATACACAGACTACTGACAGACACACATACACAGACTACTGACGTACACACACATACACAGGCTACTGACTGACACACACATACATAGACTACTGACGTACACACATACAAAGACTAATGACTGACACACACATACACAGACTACTGACGTACACACACATACACAGACTACTGACTGACACACACATACACAGACTACTGACGTACACACATACACAGACTACTGACGTACACACACGTACACAGCCTACTGACTGACACACACATACACAGACTACTGACGTACACACACATACACAGAATACTGACGAACACACACATACACAGACTACTGACTGACACACACATACACAGACTACTGACTGACACACACATACACAGACTACTGACGGACACACACATACACAGACTACTGACTGACACACACATACACAGACTACTGACTGACACACACATACACAGACTACTGACATACACACATACACAGACTACTGACGTACACACATAAACAGACTACTGACATACACACATACACAGACTACTGACAGACACACATACACAGACTACTGACGTACACACACATACACAGGCTACTGACAGACACACACATACATAGACTACTGACGTACACACATACAAAGACTAATGACTGACACACACATACACAGACTACTGACGTACACACACATACACAGACTACTGACTGACACACACATACACAGACTACTGACGTACACACACATACACAGACTAATGACTGACACACACATACACAGACTACTGACTGACACAGACACAAACACAGACTACTGACTGACACACACATACACAGACTACTGACGTACACACACATACACAGACTACTGACGTACACACATACAAAGACTACTGACGTACACACACATACACAGAATACTGATGAACACACACATACACAGACTACTGACGAACACACATACACAGACTACTGACTGACACACACATACACAGACTACTGACTGACACACACATACACAGACTACTGACGAACACACACATACAAAGACTACTGACTGACACACACATACAAAGAATACTGACTGACACACACATACACAGACTACTGACGTACACTCACATACACAGCTTACTGACGTACACACACATACACAGACTACTGACTGACACACACATACAAAGACTACTGACTTACACACATACACAGACTACTGACGTACACACACATACACAGACTACTGATGTACACACACATACACAGACTACTGACTGACACACACATACACAGACTACTGACGTACACACATACACAGACTACTGACTGACACACACATACACAGACTACTGACTTACACACACATACACAGACTACTGACTGACACACACATACACAGACTACTGACTGACACACACATACACAGACTACTGACGAACACACACATACACAGACTACTGACTGAGACACACATACACAGAATACTGACTGACACGCACATACACAGACTACTGACGAACACACACATACAAAGACTACTGACTGACACACACATACACAGAATACTGACTGACACGCACATACACAGACTACTGACGAACACACACATACAAAGACTACTGACTGACACACACATACACAGAATACTGACTGACACGCACATACACAGACTACTGACTTACACACACATACACAGACTACTGACTAACACACATACACAGACTACTGACATACACACATACACAGACTACTGACGTACACACATACACAGACTACTGACATACACACATACACAGACTACTGACAGACACACACACAGACTACTGACGTACACACACATACACAGCCTACTGACTGACACACACACACACAGACTAGTGACGTACACACACATACACAGACTACTGACTGACACACACACATACACAGACTACTGACTTACACACACATACACAGACTACTGACTGACACACATACACAGACTACTGACATACACACATACACAGACTACTGACGTACACACATACAGACTACTGACATACACACATACACAGACTACTGACAGACACACACACAGACTACTGACGTACACACACATACACAGACTACTGACTGACACACATACACAGACTACTGACGGACACACACATACACAGACTACTGACGGACACACACATACACATACTACTGACTGACACACATACACAGACTACTGACATACACACATACAAAGACTACTGACGTACACACATAAACAGACTACTGACGTACACACATACACAGACTACTGACAGACACACATACACAGACTACTGACGTACACACACATACACAGGCTACTGACTGACACACACATACATAGACTACTGACGTACACACATACAAAGACTAATGACTGACACACACATACACAAACTACTGACTGACACACACATACACAGAATACTGACGAACACACACATACACAGACTACTGACTGACACACACATACAAAGAATACTGACTGACACACACATACACAGACTACTGACGTACACACACATACACAGACTACTGACGTACACACACATACACAGACTACTGACTGACACACACACATACAAAGACTACTGACGTACACACATACACAGACTACTGACGTACACACACATACACAGACTACTGACGTACACACACATACACAGACTACTGTCTGACACACACATACAAAGACTACTGACGTACACACATACAGAGACTACTGACTGACACACACATACACAGACTACTGACTTACACACACATACACAGACTACTGACGTACACACACGTACACAGCCTACTGACTGACACACACATACACAGACTACTGACTGACACACACATACACAGACTACTGACGTACACACACATACACAGAATACTGACGAAAACACACATACACAGACTACTGACGAACACGCACATACACAGACTACTGACTGACACACACATACACAGACTACTGACTGACACACACATACACAGACTACTGACTTACACACACATACACAGACTACTGACAGACACACATACAGACTACTGACGTACACACACATACACAGACTACTGACTGACACACACATACACAGACTACTGACTGACACACAGAATCAGACACAGACTACTGACTGACACACACATACACAGACTACTGACGTACACACACATACAAAGACTACTGACGTACACACACATACACAGAATACTGACAAACACACACATACACAGACTATTGACTGACACACATACACAGAATACTGACTGACACACACATACACAGACTACTGACGTACACACACATACACAGACTACTGACGTACACACACATACACAGACTACTGACTGACACACACATACAAAGACTACTGACGTACACACATACACAGACTACTGACGTACACACACATACACAGACTACTGACTGACACGCACATACACAGACTACTGACGAACACACACATACAAAGACTACTGACTGACACACACATACACAGAATACTGACTGACACACACATACACAGACTACTGACGTACACAAACATACACAGCCTACTGACTGACACACACACACACAGACTACTGACGTACACACACATACACAGACTACTGACTGACACACACACATACACAGACTACTGACTTACACACACATACACAGACTACTCACTGACACACATGCACAGACTACTGACATACACACATACACAGACTACTGACGTACACACATACACAGACTACTGACATACACACATACACAGACTACTGACAGACACACACACAGACTACTGACGTACACACACATACACAGACTACTGACTGACACACATACACAGACTACTGACGGACACACACATACACAGACTACTGACGGACACACACATACACATACTACTGACTGACACACATACACAGACTACTGACATACACACATACACAGACTACTGACGTACACACATAAACAGACTACTGACGTACACACATACACAGATACTGACAGACACACATACACAGACTACTGACGTACACACACATACACAGGCTACTGACTGACACACACATACATAGACTACTGACGTACACACATACAAAGACTAATGACTGACACACACATACACAGACTACTGACAGACACACATACACAGACTACTGACGTACACACACATACACAGACTACTGACTGACACACACATACACAGACTACTGACATACACACACATACACAGACTACTGACGTACACACACATACAAAGACTACTGACGTACACACACATACACAGAATACTGACGAACACACACATACACAGACTACTGACGAACACACACATACACAGACTACTGACTGACACACACATACACAGACTACTGACTGACACACACATACACAGAATACTGACGAACACACACATACACAGACTACTGACTGACACACACATACACAAAATACTGACTGACACACACATACACAGACTACTGACGTACACACACATACACAGACTACTGACGTACACACACATACACAGACTACTGACTGACCCACACACATACAAAGACTACTGACGTACACACATACACAGACTACTGACGTACACACACATACACAGACTACTGACGTACACACACATACACAGACTACTGACTGACACACACATACAAAGACTACTGACGTACACACATACAGAGACTACTGACTGACACACACATACACAGACTACTGACTTACACACACATACACAGACTACTGACAGACACACATACACAGAATACTGACGAACACACACATACACAGACTACTGACGAACACGCACATACACAGACTACTGACTGACACACACATACACAGACTACTGACTGACACACACATACACAGACTACTGACTTACACACACATACACAGACTACTGACAGACACACATACACAGACTGCTGACGTACACACACATACACAGACTACTGACTGACACACACATACACAGACTACTGACTGACACACAGAATCAGACACAGACTACTGACTGACACACACATACACAGACTACTGACGTACACACACATACAAAGACTACTGACGTACACACACATACACAGAATACTGACGAACACACACATACACAGACTACTGACGAACACACACATACACAAACTACTGACTGACACACACATACACAGACTACTGACTGACACACACATACACAGAATACTGACGAACACACACATACACAGACTACTGACTGACACACATACACAGAATACTAAATGACACACACATACACAGACTACTGACGTACACACACATACACAGACTACTGACGTACACACACATACACAGACTACTGACTGACACACACATACAAAGACTACTGACGTACACACATACACAGACTACTGACGTACACACACATACACAGACTACTGACTGACACGCACATACACAGACTACTGACGAACACACACATACAAAGACTACTGACTGACACACACATACACAGAATACTGACTGACACACACATACACAGACTACTGACGTACACAAACATACACAGCCTACTGACTGACACACACACACACAGACTACTGACGTACACACACATACACAGACTACTGACTGACACACACACATACACAGACTACTGACTTACACACACATACACAGACTACTGACTGACACACATACACAGACTACTGACGTACACACATACACAGACTACTGACGTACACACATACACAGACTACTGACATACACACATACACAGACTACTGACAGACACACACACAGACTACTGACGTACACACACATACACAGACTACTGACTGACACACATACACAGACTACTGACGGACACACACATACACAGACTACTGACGGACACACACATACACATACTACTGACTGACACACATACACAGACTACTGACATACACACATACACAGACTACTGACGTACACACATAAACAGACTACTGACGTACACACATACACAGATACTGACAGACACACATACACAGACTACTGACGTACACACACATACACAGGCTACTGACTGACACACACATACATAGACTACTGACGTACACACATACAAAGACTAATGACTGACACACACATACACAGACTACTGACAGACACACATACACAGACTACTGACGTACACACACATACACAGACTACTGACTGACACACACATACACAGACTACTGACTGACACACAGATTTAGACAAAGACTACTGACTGACACACACATACACAGACTACTGACATACACACACATACACAGACTACTGACGTACACACACATACAAAGACTACTGACGTACACACACATACACAGAATACTGACGAACACACACATACACAGACTACTGACGAACACACACATACACAGACTACTGACTGACACACACATACACAGACTACTGACTGACACACACATACACAGAATACTGACGAACACACACATACACAGACTACTGACTGACACACACATACACAGAATACTGACTGACAAACACATACACAGACTACTGACGTACACACACATACACAGACTACTGACGTACACACACATACACAGACTACTGACTGACACACACACATACAAAGACTACTGACGTACACACATACACAGACTACTGACGTACACACACATACACAGACTACTGACGTACACACACATACACAGACTACTGACTGACACACACATACAAGGACTACTGACGTACACACATACAGAGACTACTGACTGACACACACATACACAGACTACTGACTTACACACACATACACAGACTACTGACGTACACACACGTACACAGACTACTGACGAACACGCACATACACAGACTACTGACTGACACACACATACACAGACTACTGACTGACACACACATACACAGACTACTGACTTACACACACATACACAGACTACTGACATACACACACATACACAGAATACTGACGAACACACACATACACAGACTACTGACGAACACGCACATACACAGACTACTGACTGACACACACATACACAGACTACTGACTGACACACACATACACAGACTACTGACTTACACACACATACACAGACTACTGACAGACACACATACACAGACTACTGACGTACACACACGTACACAGCCTACTGACTGACACACACATACACAGACTACTGACTGACACACACATACGCAGACTACTGACGTACACACACATACACAGAATACTGACGAAAACACACATACACAGACTACTGACGAACACGCACATACACAGAATACTGACTGACACACACATACACAGACTACTGACTGACACACACATACACAGACTACTGACTTACACACACATACACAGACTACTGACAGACACACATACACAGACTACTGACGTACACACACATACACAGACTACTGACTGACACACACATACACAGACTACTGACTGACACACAGAATCAGATACAGACTACTGACTGACACACACATACACAGACTACTGACGTACACACACATACAAAGACTACTGACGTACACACACATACACAGAATACTGACGAACACACACATACACAGACTACTGACGAACACACACATACACAAACTACTGACTGACACACACATACACAGACTACTGACTGACACACACATACACAGAATACTGACGAACACACACATACACAGACTACTGACTGACACACATACACAGAATACTGACTGACACACACATACACAGACTAATGACGTACACACACATACACAGACTACTGACGTACACACACATACACAGACTACTGACTGACACACACATACAAAGACTACTGACGTACACACATACACAGACTACTGACGTACACACACATACACAGACTACTGACGTACACACACATACACAGACTACTGACTGACACGCACATACACAGACTACTGACGAACACACACATACAAAGACTACTGACTGACACACACATACACAGAATACTGACTGACACACACACACACAGACTACTGACGTACACAAACATACACAGCCTACTGACTGACACACACACACACAGACTACTGACGTACACACACATACACAGACTACTGACTGACACACACACATACACAGACTACTGACTTACACACACATACACAGACTACTGACTGACACACATACACAGACTACTGACATACACACATACACAGACTACTGACGTACACACATACACAGACTACTGACAGACACACACACAGACTACTGACGTACACACACATACACAGACTACTGACTGACACACATACACAGACTACTGACGGACACACACATACACAGACTACTGACGGACACACACATACACATACTACTGACTGACACACATACACAGACTACTGACATACACACATACACAGACTACTGACGTACACACATAAACAGACTACTGACGTACACACACATACACAGATACTGACAGACACACATACACAGACTACTGACGTACACACACATACACAGGCTACTGACTGACACACACATACATAGACTACTGACGTACACACATACAAAGACTAATGACTGACACACACATACACAGACTACTGACAGACACACATACACAGACTACTGATGTACACACACATACACAGACTACTGACTGACACACACATACACAGACTACTGACTGACACACAGAATCAGACAAAGACTACTGACTGACACACACATACACAGACTACTGACATACACACATACACAGACTACTGACGTACACACACATACAAAGACTACTGACGTACACACACATACACAGAATACTGACGAACACACACATACACAGACTACTGACGAACACACACATACACAGACTACTGACTGACACACACATACACAGACTACTGACTGACACACACATACACAGAATACTGACGAACACACACATACACAGACTACTGACTGACACACACATACACAGAATACTGACTGACACACACATACACAGACTACTGACGTACACACACATACACAGGACTACTGACTGACACACACACATACAAAGACTACTGACGTACACACATACACAGACTACTGACGTACACACACATACACAGACTACTGACGTACACACACATACACAGACTACTGACTGACACACACATACAATGACTACTGACGTACACACATACAGAGACTACTGACTGACACACACATACACAGACTACTGACTTACACACACATACACAGACTACTGACAGACACACATACACAGAATACTGACGAACACACACATACACAGACTACTGACGAACACGCACATACACAGACTACTGACTGACACACACATACACAGACTACTGACTGACACACACATACACAGACTACTGACTTACACACACATACACAGACTACTGACAGACACACATACACAGACTACTGACGTACACACACATACACAGACTACTGACTGACACACACATACACAGACTACTGACTGACACACAGAATCAGACACAGACTACTGACTGACACACATACACAGACTACTGACGTACACACACATACACAGACTACTGACGTACACACACGTACAAAGACTACTGACGTACACACACATACACAGAATACTGACGAACACACACATACACAGACTACTGACGAACACACACATACACAAACTACTGACTGACACACACATACACACACTACTGACTGACACACACATACACAGAATACTGACGAACACACACATACACAGACTACTGACTGACACACATACACAGAATACTGACTGACACACACATACACAGACTACTGACGTACACACACATACACAGACTACTGACGGACACACACATACACAGACTACTGACTGACACACACATACAAAGACTACTGACGTACACACATACACAGACTACTGACGTACACACACAAACACAGACTACTGACGTACACACACATACACAGACTACTGACTGACACACACATACAAGGACTACTGACGTACACACATACACAGACTACTGACTGACACACACATACACAGACTACTGACTTACACACACATACACAGACTACTGACGTACACACACGTACACAGCCTACTGACTGACACACACATACACAGACTACTGACGTACACACACATACACAGAATACTGACGAACACACACATACACAGACTACTGACTGACACACACATACACAGACTACTGACTGACACACACATACAAAGACTACTGACGAACACACACATACACAGACTACTGACTTACACACACATACACAAACTACTGACTGACACACACATACACCGCCTACTGACTGACACACACATACACAGACTACTGACGTACACACATACACAGACTACTGACGTACACACATACACAGACTACTGACTGACACACACATACACAGACTACTGACTGACACACACATACACAGACTACTGACATACACACATACACAGACTACTGACGTACACACATAAACAGATTACTGACATACACACATACACAGACTACTGACAGACACACATACACAGACTACTGACGTACACACACATACACAGGCTACTGACTGACACACACATACATAGACTACTGACGTACACACATACAAAGACTACTGACGTACACACACATACACAGACTACTGACGTACACACACATACACAGACTACTGACTGACACACACATACACAGACTACTGACGTACACATATACACAGACTACTGACAGACACACACATACACAGACTACTGACGTACACACACATACACAGACTAATGACTGACACACACATACACAGACTACTGACTGACACACACATACACAGACTACTGACATACACACACATACACAGACTACTGACGTACACACATACAAAGACTACTGACGTACACACACATACACAGAATACTGATGAACACACACATACACAGACTACTGACGAACACACATACACAGACTACTGACTGACACACACATACACAGACTACTGACTGACACACACATACACAGACTACTGACGAACACACACATACAAAGACTACTGACTGACACACACATACAAAGAATACTGACTGACACACACATACACAGACTACTGACGTACACTCACATACACAGCTTACTGACGTACACACACATACACAGACTACTGACTGACACACACATACAAAGACTACTGACTTACACACATACACAGACTACTGACGTACACACACATACACAGACTACTGATGTACACACACATACACAGACTACTGACTGACACACACATACAAAGACTACTGACGTACACACATACACAGACTACTGACTGACACACACATACACAGACTACTGACTTACACACACATACACAGACTACTGACTGACACACACATACACAGACTACTGACTGACACACACATACACAGACTACTGACGAACACACACATACACAGACTACTGACTGACACACACATACACAGAATACTGACTGACACGCACATACACAGACTACTGACGAACACACACATACAAAGACTACTGACTGACACACACATACACAGAATACTGACTGACACGCACATACACAGACTACTGACGAACACACACATACAAAGACTACTGACTGACACACACATACACAGAATACTGACTGACACACACATACACAGACTACTGACTGACACACATACACAGACTACTGACATACACACATACACAGACTACTGACGTACACACATACACAGACTACTGACATACACACATACACAGACTACTGACAAACACACACACAGACTACTGACGTACACACACATACACAGCCTACTGACTGACACACACACACACACAGACTAGTGACGTACACACACATACACAGACTACTGACTGACACACACACATACACAGACTACTGACTTACACACACATACACAGACTACTGACTGACACACATACACAGACTACTGACATACACACATACACAGACTACTGACGTACACACATACACAGACTACTGACATACACACATACACAGACTACTGACAGACACACACACAGACTACTGACGTACACACACATACACAGACTACTGACGGACACACACATACACATACTACTGACTGACACACATACACAGACTACTGACATACACACAAACAAAGACTACTGACGTACACACATAAACAGACTACTGACGTACACACATACACAGACTACTGACAGACACACATACACAGACTACTGACGTACACACACATACACAGGCTACTGACTGACACACACATACATAGACTACTGACGTACACACATACAAAGACTAATGACTGACACACATACACAGACTACTGACGTACACACACATACACAGACTACTGACGTACACACACATACACAGACTACTGACTGACACACACATACACAGACTACTGACTGACACACAGAATCAGACACAGACTACTGACTGACACACACATACACAGACTACTGACGTACACACACATACAAAGACTACTGACGTACACACACATACACAGAATACTGACGAACACACACATACACAGACTACTGACTGACACACATACACAGAATACTGACTGACACACACATACACAGACTACTGACGTACACACACATACACAGACTACTGACGTACACACACATACACAGACTACTGACTGACACACACATACAAAGACTACTGACGTACACACATACACAGACTACTGACGTACACACACATACACAGACTACTGACTGACACGCACATACACAGACTACTGACGAACACACACATACAAAGACTACTGACTGACACACACATACACAGAATACTGACTGACACACACATACACAGACTACTGACGTACACAAACATACACAGCCTACTGACTGACACACACACACACAGACTACTGACGTACACACACATACACAGACTACTGACTGACACACACACATACACAGACTACTGACTTACACACACATACACAGACTACTCACTGACACACATGCACAGACTACTGACATACACACATACACAGACTACTGACGTACACACATACACAGACTACTGACATACACACATACACAGACTACTGACAGACACACACACAGACTACTGACGTACACACACATACACAGACTACTGACTGACACACATACACAGACTACTGACGGACACACACATACACAGACTACTGACGGACACACACATACACATACTACTGACTGACACACATACACAGACTACTGACATACACACATACACAGACTACTGACGTACACACATAAACAGACTACTGACGTACACACATACACAGATACTGACAGACACACATACACAGACTACTGACGTACACACACATACACAGGCTACTGACTGACACACACATACATAGACTACTGACGTACACACATACAAAGACTAATGACTGACACACACATACACAGACTACTGACAGACACACATACACAGACTACTGACGTACACACACATACACAGACTACTGACTGACACACACATACACAGACTACTGACATACACACACATACACAGACTACTGACGTACACACACATACAAAGACTACTGACGTACACACACATACACAGAATACTGACGAACACACACATACACAGACTACTGACGAACACACACATACACAGACTACTGACTGACACACACATACACAGACTACTGACTGACACACACATACACAGAATACTGACGAACACACACATACACAGACTACTGACTGACACACACATACACAGAATACTGACTGACACACACATACACAGACTACTGACGTACACACACATACACAGACTACTGACGTACACACACATACACAGACTACTGACTGACCCACACACATACAAAGACTACTGACGTACACACATACACAGACTACTGACGTACACACACATACACAGACTACTGACGTACACACACATACACAGACTACTGACTGACACACACATACAAAGACTACTGACGTACACACATACAGAGACTACTGACTGACACACACATACACAGACTACTGACTTACACACACATACACAGACTACTGACAGACACACATACACAGAATACTGACGAACACACACATACACAGACTACTGACGAACACGCACATACACAGACTACTGACTGACACACACATACACAGACTACTGACTGACACACACATACACAGACTACTGACTTACACACACATACACAGACTACTGACAGACACACATACACAGACTGCTGACGTACACACACATACACAGACTACTGACTGACACACACATACACAGACTACTGACTGACACACAGAATCAGACACAGACTACTGACTGACACACACATACACAGACTACTGACGTACACACACATACAAAGACTACTGACGTACACACACATACACAGAATACTGACGAACACACACATACACAGACTACTGACGAACACACACATACACAAACTACTGACTGACACACACATACACAGACTACTGACTGACACACACATACACAGAATACTGACGAACACACACATACACAGACTACTGACTGACACACATACACAGAATACTAAATGACACACACATACACAGACTACTGACGTACACACACACACACAGACTACTGACGTACACACACATACACAGACTACTGACTGACACACATACACAGACTACTGACGGACACACACATACACAGACTACTGACGGACACACACATACACATACTACTGACTGACACACATACACAGACTACTGACATACACACATACACAGACTACTGACGTACACACATAAACAGACTACTGACGTACACACATACACAGATACTGACAGACACACATACACAGACTACTGACGTACACACACATACACAGGCTACTGACTGACACACACATACATAGACTACTGACGTACACACATACAAAGACTAATGACTGACACACACATACACAGACTACTGACAGACACACATACACAGACTACTGACGTACACACACATACACAGACTACTGACTGACACACACATACACAGACTACTGACATACACACACATACACAGACTACTGACGTACACACACATACAAAGACTACTGACGTACACACACATACACAGAATACTGACGAACACACACATACACAGACTACTGACGAACACACACATACACAGACTACTGACTGACACACACATACACAGACTACTGACTGACACACACATACACAGAATACTGACGAACACACACATACACAGACTACTGACTGACACACACATACACAGAATACTGACTGACACACACATACACAGACTACTGACGTACACACACATACACAGACTACTGACGTACACACACATACACAGACTACTGACTGACCCACACACATACAAAGACTACTGACGTACACACATACACAGACTACTGACGTACACACACATACACAGACTACTGACGTACACACACATACACAGACTACTGACTGACACACACATACAAAGACTACTGACGTACACACATACAGAGACTACTGACTGACACACACATACACAGACTACTGACTTACACACACATACACAGACTACTGACAGACACACATACACAGAATACTGACGAACACACACATACACAGACTACTGACGAACACGCACATACACAGACTACTGACTGACACACACATACACAGACTACTGACTGACACACACATACACAGACTACTGACTTACACACACATACACAGACTACTGACAGACACACATACACAGACTGCTGACGTACACACACATACACAGACTACTGACTGACACACACATACACAGACTACTGACTGACACACAGAATCAGACACAGACTACTGACTGACACACACATACACAGACTACTGACGTACACACACATACAAAGACTACTGACGTACACACACATACACAGAATACTGACGAACACACACATACACAGACTACTGACGAACACACACATACACAAACTACTGACTGACACACACATACACAGACTACTGACTGACACACACATACACAGAATACTGACGAACACACACATACACAGACTACTGACTGACACACATACACAGAATACTAAATGACACACACATACACAGACTACTGACGTACACACACATACACAGACTACTGACGTACACACACATACACAGACTACTGACTGACACACACATACAAAGACTACTGACGTACACACATACACAGACTACTGACGTACACACACATACACAGACTACTGACTGACACGCACATACACAGACTACTGACGAACACACACATACAAAGACTACTGACTGACACACACATACACAGAATACTGACTGACACACACATACACAGACTACTGACGTACACAAACATACACAGCCTACTGACTGACACACACACACACAGACTACTGACGTACACACACATACACAGACTACTGACTGACACACACACATACACAGACTACTGACTTACACACACATACACAGACTACTGACTGACACACATACACAGACTACTGACGTACACACATACACAGACTACTGACGTACACACATACACAGACTACTGACGTACACACATACACAGACTACTGACAGACACACACACAGACTACTGACGTACACACACATACACAGACTACTGACTGACACACATACACAGACTACTGACGGACACACACATACACAGACTACTGACGGACACACACATACACATACTACTGACTGACACACATACACAGACTACTGACATACACACATACACAGACTACTGACGTACACACATAAACAGACTACTGACGTACACACATACACAGATACTGACAGACACACATACACAGACTACTGACGTACACACACATACACAGGCTACTGACTGACACACACATACATAGACTACTGACGTACACACATACAAAGACTAATGACTGACACACACATACACAGACTACTGACAGACACACATACACAGACTACTGACGTACACACACATACACAGACTACTGACTGACACACACATACACAGACTACTGACTGACACACAGATTTAGACAAAGACTACTGACTGACACACACATACACAGACTACTGACATACACACACATACACAGACTACTGACGTACACACACATACAAAGACTACTGACGTACACACACATACACAGAATACTGACGAACACACACATACACAGACTACTGACGAACACACACATACACAGACTACTGACTGACACACACATACACAGACTACTGACTGACACACACATACACAGAATACTGACGAACACACACATACACAGACTACTGACTGACACACACATACACAGAATACTGACTGACAAACACATACACAGACTACTGACGTACACACACATACACAGACTACTGACGTACACACACATACACAGACTACTGACTGACACACACACATACAAAGACTACTGACGTACACACATACACAGACTACTGACGTACACACACATACACAGACTACTGACGTACACACACATACACAGACTACTGACTGACACACACATACAAGGACTACTGACGTACACACATACAGAGACTACTGACTGACACACACATACACAGACTACTGACTTACACACACATACACAGACTACTGACGTACACACACGTACACAGACTACTGACGAACACGCACATACACAGACTACTGACTGACACACACATACACAGACTACTGACTGACACACACATACACAGACTACTGACTTACACACACATACACAGACTACTGACATACACACACATACACAGAATACTGACGAACACACACATACACAGACTACTGACGAACACGCACATACACAGACTACTGACTGACACACATACACAGACTACTGACTGACACACACATACACAGACTACTGACTTACACACACATACACAGACTACTGACAGACACACATACACAGACTACTGACGTACACACACGTACACAGCCTACTGACTGACACACACATACACAGACTACTGACTGACACACACATACGCAGACTACTGACGTACACACACATACACAGAATACTGACGAAAACACACATACACAGACTACTGACGAACACGCACATACACAGAATACTGACTGACACACACATACACAGACTACTGACTGACACACACATACACAGACTACTGACTTACACACACATACACAGACTACTGACAGACACACATACACAGACTACTGACGTACACACACATACACAGACTACTGACTGACACACACATACACAGACTACTGACTGACACACAGAATCAGATACAGACTACTGACTGACACACACATACACAGACTACTGACGTACACACACATACAAAGACTACTGACGTACACACACATACACAGAATACTGACGAACACACACATACACAGACTACTGACGAACACACACATACACAAACTACTGACTGACACACACATACACAGACTACTGACTGACACACACATACACAGAATACTGACGAACACACACATACACAGACTACTGACTGACACACATACACAGAATACTGACTGACACACACATACACAGACTAATGACGTACACACACATACACAGACTACTGACGTACACACACATACACAGACTACTGACTGACACACACATACAAAGACTACTGACGTACACACATACACAGACTACTGACGTACACACACATACACAGACTACTGACGTACACACACATACACAGACTACTGACTGACACGCACATACACAGACTACTGACGAACACACACATACAAAGACTACTGACTGACACACACATACACAGAATACTGACTGACACACACACACACAGACTACTGACGTACACAAACATACACAGCCTACTGACTGACACACACACACACAGACTACTGACGTACACACACATACACAGACTACTGACTGACACACACACATACACAGACTACTGACTTACACACACATACACAGACTACTGACTGACACACATACACAGACTACTGACATACACACATACACAGACTACTGACGTACACACATACACAGACTACTGACAGACACACACACAGACTACTGACGTACACACACATACACAGACTACTGACTGACACACATACACAGACTACTGACGGACACACACATACACAGACTACTGACGGACACACACATACACATACTACTGACTGACACACATACACAGACTACTGACATACACACATACACAGACTACTGACGTACACACATAAACAGACTACTGACGTACACACATACACAGATACTGACAGACACACATACACAGACTACTGACGTACACACACATACACAGGCTACTGACTGACACACACATACATAGACTACTGACGTACACACATACAAAGACTAATGACTGACACACACATACACAGACTACTGACAGACACACATACACAGACTACTGATGTACACACACATACACAGACTACTGACTGACACACACATACACAGACTACTGACTGACACACAGAATCAGACAAAGACTACTGACTGACACACACATACACAGACTACTGACATACACACATACACAGACTACTGACGTACACACACATACAAAGACTACTGACGTACACACACATACACAGAATACTGACGAACACACACATACACAGACTACTGACGAACACACACATACACAGACTACTGACTGACACACACATACACAGACTACTGACTGACACACACATACACAGAATACTGACGAACACACACATACACAGACTACTGACTGACACACACATACACAGAATACTGACTGACACACACATACACAGACTACTGACGTACACACACATACACAGACTACTGACGTACACACACATACACAGACTACTGACTGACACACACACATACAAAGACTACTGACGTACACACATACACAGACTACTGACGTACACACACATACACAGACTACTGACGTACACACACATACACAGACTACTGACTGACACACACATACAAAGACTACTGACGCACACACATACAGAGACTACTGACTGACACACACATACACAGACTACTGACTTACACACACATACACAGACTACTGACAGACACACATACACAGAATACTGACGAACACACACATACACAGACTACTGACGAACACGCACATACACAGACTACTGACTGACACACACATACACAGACTACTGACTGACACACACATACACAGACTACTGACTTACACACACATACACAGACTACTGACAGACACACATACACAGACTACTGACGTACACACACATACACAGACTACTGACTGACACACACATACACAGACTACTGACTGACACACAGAATCAGACACAGACTACTGACTGACACACATACACAGACTACTGACGTACACACACATACACAGACTACTGACGTACACACACGTACAAAGACTACTGACGTACACACACATACACAGAATACTGACGAACACACACATACACAGACTACTGACGAACACACACATACACAAACTACTGACTGACACACACATACACACACTACTGACTGACACACACATACACAGAATACTGACGAACACACACATACACAGACTACTGACTGACACACATACACAGAATACTGACTGACACACACATACACAGACTACTGACGTACACACACATACACAGACTACTGACGGACACACACATACACAGACTACTGACTGACACACACATACAAAGACTACTGACGTACACACATACACAGACTACTGACGTACACACACATACACAGACTACTGACGTACACACACATACACAGACTACTGACTGACACACACATACAAGGACTACTGACGTACACACATACACAGACTACTGACTGACACACACATACACAGACTACTGACTTACACACACATACACAGACTACTGACGTACACACACGTACACAGCCTACTGACTGACACACACATACACAGACTACTGACGTACACACACATACACAGAATACTGACGAACACACACATACACAGACTACTGACTGACACACACATACACAGACTACTGACTGACACACACATACAAAGACTACTGACGAACACACACATACACAGACTACTGACTTACACACACATACACAAACTACTGACTGACACACACATACACCGCCTACTGACTGACACACACATACACAGACTACTGACGTACACACATACACAGACTACTGACGTACACACATACACAGACTACTGACTGACACACACATACACAGACTACTGACTGACACACACATACACAGACTACTGACATACACACATACACAGACTACTGACGTACACACATAAACAGATTACTGACATACACACATACACAGACTACTGACAGACACACATACACAGACTACTGACGTACACACACATACACAGGCTACTGACTGACACACACATACATAGACTACTGACGTACACACATACAAAGACTACTGACGTACACACACATACACAGACTACTGACGTACACACACATACACAGACTACTGACTGACACACACATACACAGACTACTGACGTACACATATACACAGACTACTGACGTACACACACATACACAGACTACTGACTGACACACACATACACAGACTACTGACGTACACATATACACAGACTACTGACAGACACACACATACACAGACTACTGACGTACACACACATACACAGACTAATGACTGACACACACATACACAGACTACTGACTGACACACACATACACAGACTACTGACATACACACACATACACAGACTACTGACGTACACACATACAAAGACTACTGACGTACACACACATACACAGAATACTGATGAACACACACATACACAGACTACTGACGAACACACATACACAGACTACTGACTGACACACACATACACAGACTACTGACTGACACACACATACACAGACTACTGACGAACACACACATACAAAGACTACTGACTGACACACACATACAAAGAATACTGACTGACACACACATACACAGACTACTGACGTACACTCACATACACAGCTTACTGACGTACACACACATACACAGACTACTGACTGACACACACATACAAAGACTACTGACTTACACACATACACAGACTACTGACGTACACACACATACACAGACTACTGATGTACACACACATACACAGACTACTGACTGACACACACATACAAAGACTACTGACGTACACACATACACAGACTACTGACTGACACACACATACACAGACTACTGACTTACACACACATACACAGACTACTGACTGACACACACATACACAGACTACTGACTGACACACACATACACAGACTACTGACGAACACACACATACACAGACTACTGACTGACACACACATACACAGAATACTGACTGACACGCACATACACAGACTACTGACGAACACACACATACAAAGACTACTGACTGACACACACATACACAGAATACTGACTGACACGCACATACACAGACTTCTGACGAACACACACATACAAAGACTACTGACTGACACACACATACACAGAATACTGACTGACACACACATACACAGACTACTGACTGACACACATACACAGACTACTGACATACACACATACACAGACTACTGACGTACACACATACACAGACTACTGACATACACACATACACAGACTACTGACAAACACACACACAGACTACTGACGTACACACACATACACAGCCTACTGACTGACACACACACACACAGACTAGTGACGTACACACACATACACAGACTACTGACTGACACACACACATACACAGACTACTGACTTACACACACATACACAGACTACTGACTGACACACATACACAGACTACTGACATACACACATACACAGACTACTGACGTACACACATACACAGACTACTGACATACACACATACACAGACTACTGACAGACACACACACAGACTACTGACGTACACACACATACACAGACTACTGACGGACACACACATACACATACTACTGACTGACACACATACACAGACTACTGACATACACACATACAAAGACTACTGACGTACACACATAAACAGACTACTGACGTACACACATACACAGACTACTGACAGACACACATACACAGACTACTGACGTACACACACATACACAGGCTACTGACTGACACACACATACATAGACTACTGACGTACACACATACAAAGACTAATGACTGACACACATACACAGACTACTGACGTACACACACATACACAGACTACTGAAGTACACACACATACACAGACTACTGACTGACACACACATACACAGACTACTGACGGACACACACATACACATACTACTGACTGACACACATACACAGACTACTGACATACACACATACAAAGACTACTGACGTACACACATAAACAGACTACTGACGTACACACATACACAGACTACTGACAGACACACATACACAGACTACTGACAAACACACACATACACAAACTACTGACTGACACACACATACACAGACTACTGACTGACACACACATACACAGAATACTGACGAACACACACATACACAGACTACTGACTGACACACATACACAGACTACTGACTGACACACACATACAAAGACTACTGACGTACACACATACACAGACTACTGACGTACACACACATACACAGACTACTGACTGACACGCACATACACAGACTACTGACGAACACACACATACAAAGACTACTGACTGACACACACATACACAGAATACTGACTGACACACACATACACAGACTACTGACGTACACAAACATACACAGCCTACTGACTGACACACACACACACAGACTACTGACGTACACACACATACACAGACTACTGACTGACACACACACATACACAGACTACTGACTTACACACACATACACAGACAACTGACTGACACACACACACACAGACTAGTGACGTACACACACATACAAAGACTACTGACGTACACACACATACACAGAATACTGATGAACACACACATACACAGACTACTGACGAACACACATACACAGACTACTGACTGACACACACATACACAGACTACTGACTGACACACACATACACAGACTACTGACGAACACACACATACAAAGACTACTGACTGACACACACATACAAAGAATACTGACTGACACACACATACACAGACTACTGACGTACACTCACATACACAGCTTACTGACGTACACACACATACACAGACTACTGACTGACACACACATACAAAGACTACTGACTTACACACATACACAGACTACTGACGTACACACACATACACAGACTACTGATGTACACACACATACACAGACTACTGACTGACACACACATACAAAGACTACTGACGTACACACATACACAGACTACTGACTGACACACACATACACAGACTACTGACTGACACACACATACACAGACTACTGACGAACACACACATACACAGACTACTGACTGACACACACATACACAGAATACTGACTGACACGCACATACACAGACTACTGACGAACACACACATACAAAGACTACTGACTGACACACACATACACAGAATACTGACTGACACGCACATACACAGACTTCTGACGAACACACACATACAAAGACTACTGACTGACACACACATACACAGAATACTGACTGACACACACATACACAGACTACTGACTGACACACATACACAGACTACTGACATACACACATACACAGACTACTGACGTACACACATACACAGACTACTGACATACACACATACACAGACTACTGACAAACACACACACAGACTACTGACGTACACACACATACACAGCCTACTGACTGACACACACACACACAGACTAGTGACGTACACACACATACACAGACTACTGACTGACACACACACATACACAGACTACTGACTTACACACACATACACAGACTACTGACTGACACACATACACAGACTACTGACATACACACATACACAGACTACTGACGTACACACATACACAGACTACTGACATACACACATACACAGACTACTGACAGACACACACACAGACTACTGACGTACACACACATACACAGACTACTGACGGACACACACATACACATACTACTGACTGACACACATACACAGACTACTGACATACACACATACAAAGACTACTGACGTACACACATAAACAGACTACTGACGTACACACATACACAGACTACTGACAGACACACATACACAGACTACTGACGTACACACACATACACAGGCTACTGACTGACACACACATACATAGACTACTGACGTACACACATACAAAGACTAATGACTGACACACATACACAGACTACTGACGTACACACACATACACAGACTACTGAAGTACACACACATACACAGACTACTGACTGACACACACATACACAGACTACTGACGGACACACACATACACATACTACTGACTGACACACATACACAGACTACTGACATACACACATACAAAGACTACTGACGTACACACATAAACAGACTACTGACGTACACACATACACAGACTACTGACAGACACACATACACAGACTACTGACAAACACACACATACACAAACTACTGACTGACACACACATACACAGACTACTGACTGACACACACATACACAGAATACTGACGAACACACACATACACAGACTACTGACTGACACACATACACAGACTACTGACTGACACACACATACAAAGACTACTGACGTACACACATACACAGACTACTGACGTACACACACATACACAGACTACTGACTGACACGCACATACACAGACTACTGACGAACACACACATACAAAGACTACTGACTGACACACACATACACAGAATACTGACTGACACACACATACACAGACTACTGACGTACACAAACATACACAGCCTACTGACTGACACACACACACACAGACTACTGACGTACACACACATACACAGACTACTGACTGACACACACACATACACAGACTACTGACTTACACACACATACACAGACAACTGACTGACACACATACACAGACTACTGACATACACACATACACAGACTACTGACGTACACACATACACAGACTACTGACATACACACATACACAGACTACTGACAGAGACACACACAGACTACTGATGTACACACACATACACAGACTACTGACTGACACACATACACAGACTACTGACGGACACACACATTCACAGACTACTGACGGACACACACATACACATACTACTGACTGACACACATACACAGACTACTGACATACACACATACACAGACTACTGACGTACACACATAAACAGACTACTGACGTACACACATACACAGATACTGACAGACACACATACACAGACTACTGACGTACACACACATACACAGGCTACTGACTGACACACACATACATAGACTACTGACGTACACACATACAAAGACTAATGACTGACACACACATACACAGACTACTGACAGACACACATACACAGACTACTGACGTACACACACATACACAGACTACTGACTGACACACACATACACAGACTACTGACTGACACACAGAATCAGACAAAGACTACTGACTGACACACACATACACAGACTACTGACATACACACACATACACAGACTACTGACGTACACACACATACAAAGACTACTGACGTACACACACATACACAGAATACTGACGAACACACACATACACAGACTACTGACGAACACACACATACACAGACTACTGACTGACACACACATACACAGACTACTGACTGACACACACATACACAGAATACTGACGAACACACACATACACAGACTACTGACTGACACACACATACACAGAATACTGACTGACACACACATACACAGACTACTGACGTACACACACATACACAGACTACTGACATACACACACATACACAGACTACTGACTGACACACACACATACAAAGACTACTGACGTACACACATACACAGACTACTGACGTACACACACATACACAGACTACTGACGTACACACACATACACAGACTACTGACTGACACACACATACAAGGACTACTGACGTACACACATACAGAGACTACTGACTGACACACACATACACAGACTACTGACTTACACACACATACACAGACTACTGACGTACACACACGTACACAGCCTACTGACTGACACACACATACACAGACTACTGACTGACACACACATACACAGACTACTGACATACACACACATACACAGAATACTGACGAACACACACATACACAGACTACTGACGAACACGCACATACACAGACTACTGACTGACACACACATACACAGACTACTGACTGACACACACATACACAGACTACTGACTTACACACACATACACAGACTACTGACAGACACACATACACAGACTACTGACGTACACACACGTACACAGCCTACTGACTGACACACACATACACAGACTACTGACTGACACACACATACGCAGACTACTGACGTACACACACATACACAGAATACTGACGAAAACACACATACACAGACTACTGACGAACACGCACATACACAGAATACTGACTGACACACACATACACAGACTACTGACTGACACACACATACACAGACTACTGACTTACACACACATACACAGACTACTGACAGACACACATACACAGACTACTGACGTACACACACATACACAGACTACTGACTGACACACACATACACAGACTACTGACTGACACACAGAATCAGACACAGACTACTGACTGACACACACATACACAGACTACTGACGTACACACACATACAAAGACTACTGACGTACACACACATACACAGAATACTGACGAACACACACATACACAGACTACTGACGAACACACACATACACAAACTACTGACTGACACACACATACACAGACTACTGACTGACACACACATACACAGAATACTGACGAACACACACATACACAGACTACTGACTGACACACATACACAGAATACTGACTGACACACACATACACAGACTACTGACGTACACACACATACACAGACTACTGACTGACACACACATACAAAGACTACTGACGTACACACATACACAGACTACTGACGTACACCACACATACACAGACTACTTGACGTACACACACATACACAGACTACTGACTGACACGCACATACACAGACTACTGACGAACACACACATACAAAGACTACTGACTGACACACAGATACACAGAATACTGACTGACACACACACACACACAGACTACTGACGTACACAAACATACACAGCCTACTGACTGACACACACACACACAGACTACTGACGTACACACACATACACAGACTACTGACTGACACACACATACACAGACTACTGACTTACACACACATACACAGACTACTGACAGACACACATACACAGAATACTGACGAACACACACATACACAGACTACTGACGAACACGCACATACACAGACTACTGACTGACACACACATACACAGACTACTGACTGACACACACATACACAGACTACTGACTTACACACACATACAACAGACTACTGACAGACACACATACACAGACTACTGACGTACACACACATACACAGACTACTGACTGACACACACATACACAGACTACTGGACTGACACACAGAATCAGACACAGACTACTGACTGACACACATACACAGACTACTGACGTACACACACATACACAGACTACTGACGTACACACACATACAAAGACTACTGACGTACACACACATACACAGAATACTGACGAACACACACATACACAGACTACTGACGAACACACACATACACAAACTACTGACTGACACACACATACACAGACTACTGACTGACACACACATACACAGAATACTGACGAACACAACATACACAGACTACTGACTGACACACATACACAGAATACTGACTGACACACACATACACAGACTACTGACGTACCACACATACACAGACTACTGACGTACACACACATACACAGACTACTGACTGACACGCACATACACAGACTACTGACGAACACACACATACAAAGACTACTGACTGACACACAGATACACAGAATACTGACTGACACACACACACACACAGACTACTGACGTACACAAACATACACAGCCTACTGACTGACACACACACACACAGACTACTGACGTACACACACATACACAGACTACTGACTGACACACACATACACAGACTACTGACTTACACACACATACACAGACTACTGACAGACACACATACACAGAATACTGACGACACACACATACACAGACTACTGACGAACACGCACATACACAGACTACTGACTGACACACCACATACACAGACTACTGACTGACACACACATACAACAGACTTACTGACTTACACACACATACACAGACTACTGACAGACACACATACACAGACTACTGACGTACACACACATACACAGACTACTGACTGACACACACATACACAGACTACTGACTGACACACAGAATCAGACACAGACTACTGACTGACACACATACACAGACTACTGACGTACACACACATACACAGACTACTGACGTACACACACATACAAAGACTACTGACGTACACACACATACACAGAATACTGACGAACACACACATACACAGACTACTGACGAACACACACATACACAAACTACTGACTGACACACACATACACACACTACTGACTGACACACACATACACAGAATACTGACGAACACACACATACACAGACTACTGACTGACACACATACACAGAATACTGACTGACACCACACATACACAGACTACTGACGTACACAACTACATACACAGACTACTGACGGGACACACACATACCAGACTACTGACTGACACACACATACAAAGGACTACTGACGTTACACACACATACACAGAATTCTGACGTACACACACATACACAGACTACTGACGGTACACACACATACACAGACTACTGACTGACACACACATACAAGGACTACTGACGTACACACATACACAGACTACTGACTGACACACACTTACACAGACTACTGACTTCACACACATACACAGACTACTGACGTACACACACGTACACAGCCTACTGACTGACCACACATACACAGACTACTGACGTTACACACACCATACACAGAATACTGACGAACACACACATACACAGACTACTGACTAACACACACATACACAGACTACTGACTGACACACACATACACAGACTACTGACGAACACACACATACACAGACTACTGACTTACACACACATACACAAACTACTGACTGGACACACACATACACCGCCTACTGACTGACACACATACACAGACTACTGACGTACACACATACACAGACTACTGACGTACACACATACACAGTGAACTACTGACTGACACACACATACACAGACTACTGACTGACACACACATACACAGACTACTGAATACCACTTACACAGACTACTGACGTACACACAAAACATTACTGACATACACACATACACAGACTACTGACAGACACACCATACACAGACTACTGACGTACACACACATACACACAGGACTACTGACTGACACACACATACATAGACTACTGACGTACACACATACAAAGACTACTATGACGTACACACACATACACAGGACCTACTGACGTTACACACACATACACAGACTACTGACTGACACACACATACACAGACTACTGACGTACACATATACACAGACTACTGACAGACACACACATACACAGACTACTGACGTACACACACATACACAGACTAATGACTGACACACACATACACAGACTACTGACTGACACAGACACAAACACAGACTACTGACTGACACACACATATACAGACTACTGACGTACACACACATCACAGACTACTGACGTACACACATACAAAGACTACTGACGTACACACACATACACAGAATACTGATGAACACACACATACACAGACTACTGACGAACACACATACACAGACTACTGACTGACACACACATACACAGACTACTGACTGACACACACATACACAGACTACTGACGAACACACACATACAAAGACTACTGACTGACACACACATACAAAGAATACTGACTGAACACACACATACACAGACTACTGACGTACACTCACATACACAGCTTACTGACGTACACACACATACACAGACTACTGACTGACACACACATAGAAAAGACTACTGACTTACACACATACACAGACTACTGACGTACACACACAATACACAGACTACTGATGTACACACACATACACAGACTACTGACTGACACACACATACAAAGACTACTGACGTACACACATACACAGACTACTGACTGACACACACATACACAGACTACTGACTTACACACACATACACAGACTACTGACTGACACACACATAACACAGACTACTGACTGACACACACATACACAGACTACTGATGAACACACACATACACAGACTACTGACTGACACACACATACACAGAATACTGACTTGACACGCACATACACAGACTACTGACGAACACAAACATACAAAGACTACTGACTGACACACACATACACAGAATACTGACTGACACGCACATACACAGACCTACTGACGTAACACACACATACAAAGACTACTGACTGACACACACATACACAGAATACTGACAGACACGCACATACACAGACTACTGACTTACACACACATACACAGACTACTGACTGACACACATACACAGACTACTGACATACACACATACACAGACTACTGACGTACACACATACACAGACTACTGACATACACACATACACAGACTACTGACAGACACACACACAGACTACTGACGTACACACACATACACAGCCTACTGACTGACACACACACACACAGACTAGTGACGTACACACACATACACAGACTACTGACTGACACACACACATACACAGACTACTGACTTACACACACATACACAGACTACTGACTGACCACACATACACAGACTACTGACATACACACATACACAGACTACTGACGTACACACATACACAGACTACTGACATACACACATACACAGACTACTGACAGAACACACACACAGACTACTGACGTACACACACATACACAGACTACTGACGGACACACACATACACATACTACTGACTTGACACACATACACAGACTACTGACATACACACATACAAAGACTACTGACGTACACACATAAACAGACTACTGACGTACACACATACACAGACTACTGACAGACACACATACACAGACTACTGACCTACACACACATACACAGGCTACTGACTGACACACACATACATAGACTACTGACGTACACACATACAAAGACTAATGACTGACACACATACACAGACTACTGACGTACACACACATACACAGACTACTGACGTACACACACATACACAGACTACTGACTGACACACACATACACAGACTACTGACGGACACACATATACACATACTACTGACTGACACACATACACAGACTACTGACATACACACATACAAAGACTACTGACGTACACACACATACACAGAATACTGATGAACACACACATACACAGACTACTGACGAACACACATACACAGACTACTGACTGACACACACATACACAGACTACTGACTTGACACACACATACACAGACTACTGACGAACACACACATACAAAGACTACTGACTGACACACACATACAAAGAATACTGACTGACACACACATACACAGACTACTGACGTACACTCACATACACAGCTTACTGACGTACACACACACATACACAGACTACTGACTGACACACACATAGAAAGACTACTGACTTACACACATACACAGACTACTGACGTACACACACATACACCAGACTACTGATGTACACACACATACACAGACTACTGACTGACACACACATACAAAGACTACTGACGTACACACATACACAGACTACTGACTGACACACACATACACAGACTACTGACTTACACACACATACACAGACTACTGACTGACACACACATACACAGACTACTGACTGACACACACATACACAGACTACTGATGAACACACACATACACAGACTACTGACTGACACACACATACACAGAATACTGACTGACACGCACATACACAGACTACTGACGAACACAAACATACAAAGACTACTGACTGACACACACATACACAGAATACTGACTGACACGCACATACACAGACTACTGACGAACACACACATACAAAGACTACTGACTGACACACACATACACAGAATACTGACTGACACGCACATACACAGACTACTGACTTACACACACATACACAGACTACTTGACTGACACACATACACAGACTACTGACATACACACATACACAGACTACTGACGTACACACATACACAGACTACTGACATACACACATACACAGACTACTGACAGACACACACACAGACTACTGACGTACACACACATACACAGCCTACTGACTGACACACACACACACAGACTAGTGACGTACACACACATACACAGACTACTGACTGACACACACACATACACAGACTACTGACTTACACACACATACACAGACTACTGACTGACACACATACACAGACTACTGACATACACACATACACAGACTACTGACGTACACACATACACAGACTACTGACATACACACATACACAGACTACTGACAGACACACACACAGACTACTGACGTACACACACATACACAGACTACTGACGGACACACACATACACATACTACTGACTGACACACATACACAGACTACTGACATACACACATACAAAGACTACTGACGTACACACATAAACAGACTACTGACGTACACACATACACAGACTACTGACAGACACACATACACAGACTACTGACCTACACACACATACACAGGCTACTGACTGACACACACATACATAGACTACTGACGTACACACATACAAAGACTAATGACTGACACACATACACAGACTACTGACGTACACACACATACACAGACTACTGACGTACACACACATACACAGACTACTGACTGACACACACATACACAGACTACTGACGGACACACATATACACATACTACTGACTGACACACATACACAGACTACTGACATACACACATACAAAGACTACTGACGTACACACATAAACAGACTACTGACGTACACACATACACAGACTACTGACAGACACACATACACAGACTACTGACGTACACACACATACACAGGCTACTGACTGACACACACATACATAGACTACTGACGTACACACATACAAAGACTAATGACTGACACACACATACACAGACTACTGAAAGACACACATACACAGACTACTGACGTACACACACATACACAGACTACTGACTGACACACACATACACAGACTACTGACTGACACACAGAATCAGACAAAGACTACTGACTGACACACACATACACAGACTACTGACGTACACACACATACACAGACTACTGACGTACACACACATACAAAGACTACTGACGTACACACACATACACAGAATACTGACGAACACACACATACACAGACTACTGACGAACACACACATACACAGACTACTGACTGACACACACATACACAGACTACTGACTGACACACACATACACAGAATACTGATGAACACACACATACACAGACTACTGACTGACACACACATACACAGAATACTGACTGACACACACATACACAGACTACTGACGTACACACACATACACAGACTACTGACGTACACACACATACACAGACTACTGACTGACACACACACATACAAAGACTACTGACGTACACACATACACAGACTACTGACGTACACACACATACACAGACTACTGACGTACACACACATACACAGACTACTGTCTGACACACACATACAAAGACTACTGACGTACACACATACAGAGACTACTGACTGACACACACATACACAGACTACTGACTTACACACACATACACAGACTACTGACATACACACACGTACACAGCCTACTGACTGACACACACATACACAGACTACTGACTGACACACACATACACAGACTACTGACGTACACACACATACACAGAATACTGACGAAAACACACATACACAGACTACTGACGAACACGCACATACACAGACTACTGACTGACACACACATACACAGACTACTGACTGACACACACATACACAGACTACTGACTTACACACACATACACAGACTACTGACAGACACACATACACAGACTACTGACGTACACACACATACACAGACTACTGACTGACACACACATACACAGACTACTGACTGACACACAGAATCAGACACAGACTACTGACTGACACACACATACACAGACTACTGACGTACACACACATACAAAGACTACTGACGTACACACACATACACAGAATACTGACGAACACACACATACACAGACTACTGACGAACACACACATACACAAACTACTGACTGACACACACATACACAGACTACTGACTGACACACACATACACAGAATACTGACGAACACACACATACACAGACTACTGACTGACACACATACACAGAATAGTGACTGACACACACATACACAGAATACTGACGTACACACACATACACAGACTACTGACGTACACACACATACACAGACTACTGACTGACACACACATACAAAGACTACTGACGTACACACATACACAGACTACTGACGTACACACACATACACAGACTACTGACGTACACACACATACACAGACTACTGACGAACACACACATACACAGACTACTGACGAACACACACATACAAAGACTACTGACTGACACACACATACACAGAATACTGACTGACACACACATACACAGACTACTGACGTACACAAACATACACAGCCTACTGACTGACACACACACACACAGACTACTGACGTATACACACATACACAGACTACTGACTGACACACACACATACACAGACTACTGACTTACACACACATACACAGACTACTGACTGACACACATACACAGACTACTGACATACACACATACACAGACTACTGACGTACACACATACACAGACTACTGACATACACACATACACAGACTACTGACAGGCACACACACAGACTACTGACGTACACACACATACACAGACTACTGACTGACACACATTCACAGACTACTGACGGACACACACATACACAGACTACTGACGGACACACACATACACATACTACTGACTGACACACATACACAGACTACTGACATACACACATACACAGACTACTGACGTACACACATACACAGATACTGACAGACACACATACACAGACTACTGACGTACACACACATACACAGGCTACTGACTGACACACACATACATAGACTACTGACGTACACACATACAAAGACTAATGACTGACACACACATACACGGACTACTGACAGACACACATACACAGACTACTGACGTACACACACATACACAGACTACTGACTGACACACATATACACAGACTACTGACTGACACACAGAATCAGACAAAGACTACTGACTGACACACACATACACAGACTACTGACATACACACACATACACAGACTACTGACGTACACACACATACAAAGACTACTGACGTACACACACATACACAGACTACTGACGAACACACACATACACAGACTACTGACTGACACACACATACACAGACTACTGACTGACACACACATACACAGACTACTGACGTACACACACATACACAGAATACTGACGAACACACACATACACAGACTACTGACTGACACACACATACACAGACTACTGACTGACACACACATACACAGACTACTGACGAACACACACATACACAGACTACTGACTTACACACACATACACAAACTACTGACTGACACACACATACACCGCCTACTGACTGACACACACATACACAGACTACTGACGTACACACATACACAGACTACTGACGTACACACATACACAGACTACTGACTGACACACACATACACAGACTACTGACTGACACACACATACACAGACTACTGACATACACACATACACAGACTACTGACGTACACACATAAACAGATTACTGACATACACACATACACAGACTACTGACAGACACACATACACAGACTACTGACGTACACACACATACACAGGCTACTGACTGACACACACATACATAGACTACTGACGTACACACATACAAAGACTACTGACGTACACACACATACACAGACTACTGACGTACACACACATACACAGACTACTGACACACACATACACAGACTACTGACGTACACATATACACAGACTACTGACAGACACACACATACACAGACTACTGACGGACACACACATACACATACTACTGACTGACACACATACACAGACTACTGACATACACACATACAAAGACTACTGACGTACACACATAAACAGACTACTGACGTACACACATACACAGACTACTGACAGACACACATACACAGACTACTGACGTACACACACATACACAGGCTACTGACTGACACACACATACATAGACTACTGACGTACACACATACAAAGACTAATGACTGACACACATACACAGACTACTGACGTACACACACATACACAGACTACTGACGTACACACACATACACAGACTACTGACTGACACACACATACACAGACTACTGACGGACACACACATACACATACTACTGACTGACACACATACACAGACTACTGACATACACACATACAAAGACTACTGACGTACACACATAAACAGACTACTGACGTACACACATACACAGACTACTGACAGACACACATACACAGACTACTGACGTACACACACATACACAGGCTACTGACTGACACACACATACATAGACTACTGACGTACACACATACAAAGACTAATGACTGACACACACATACACAGACTACTGAAAGACACACATACACAGACTACTGACGTACACACACATACACAGACTACTGACTGACACACACATACACAGACTACTGACTGACACACAGAATCAGACAAAGACTACTGACTGACACACACATACACAGACTACTGACGTACACACACATACACAGACTACTGACGTACACACACATACAAAGACTACTGACGTACACACACATACACAGAATACTGACGAACACACACATACACAGACTACTGACGAACACAACACATACACAGACTACTGACTGACACACACATACACAGACTACTGACTGACACACACATACACAGAATACTGATGAACACACACATACACAGACTACTGACTGACACACACATACACAGAATACTGACTGACACACACATACACAGACTACTGACGTACACACACATACACAGACTACTGACGTACACACACATACACAGACTACTGACTGACACACACACATACAAAGACTACTGACGTACACACATACACAGACTACTGACGTACACACACATACACAGACTACTGACGTACACACACATACACAGACTACTGTCTGACACACACATACAAAGACTACTGACGTACACACATACAGAGACTACTGACTGACACACACATACACAGACTACTGACTTACACACACATACACAGACTACTGACATACACACACGTACACAGCCTACTGACTGACACACACATACACAGACTACTGACTGACACACACATACACAGACTACTGACGTACACACACATACACAGAATACTGACGAAAACACACATACACAGACTACTGACGAACACGCACATACACAGACTACTGACTGACACACACATACACAGACTACTGACTGACACACACATACACAGACTACTGACTTACACACACATACACAGACTACTGACAGACACACATACACAGACTACTGACGTACACACACATACACAGACTACTGACTGACACACACATACACAGACTACTGACTGACACACAGAATCAGACACAGACTACTGACTGACACACACATACACAGACTACTGACGTACACACACATACAAAGACTACTGACGTACACACACATACACAGAATACTGACGAACACACACATACACAGACTACTGACGAACACACACATACACAAACTACTGACTGACACACACATACACAGACTACTGACTGACACACACATACACAGAATACTGACGAACACACACATACACAGACTACTGACTGACACACATACACAGAATAGTGACTGACACACACATACACAGAATACTGACGTACACACACATACACAGACTACTGACGTACACACACATACACAGACTACTGACTGACACACACATACAAAGACTACTGACGTACACACATACACAGACTACTGACGTACACACACATACACAGACTACTGACGTACACACACATACACAGACTACTGACGAACACACACATACACAGACTACTGACGAACACACACATACAAAGACTACTGACTGACACACACATACACAGAATACTGACTGACACACACATACACAGACTACTGACGTACACAAACATACACAGCCTACTGACTGACACACACACACACAGACTACTGACGTATACACACATACACAGACTACTGACTGACACACACACATACACAGACTACTGACTTACACACACATACACAGACTACTAACTGACACACATACACAGACTACTGACATACACACATACACAGACTACTGACGTACACACATACACAGACTACTGACATACACACATACACAGACTACTGACAGGCACACACACAGACTACTGACGTACACACACATACACAGACTACTGACTGACACACATACACAGACTACTGACGGACACACACATACACAGACTACTGACGGACACACACATACACATACTACTGACTGACACACATACACAGACTACTGACATACACACATACACAGACTACTGACGTACACACATACACAGATACTGACAGACACACATACACAGACTACTGACGTACACACACATACACAGGCTACTGACTGACACACACATACATAGACTACTGACGTACACACATACAAAGACTAATGACTGACACACACATACACGGACTACTGACAGACACACATACACAGACTACTGACGTACACACACATACACAGACTACTGACTGACACACATATACACAGACTACTGACTGACACACAGAATCAGACAAAGACTACTGACTGACACACACATACACAGACTACTGACATACACACACATACACAGACTACTGACGTACACACACATACAAAGACTACTGACGTACACACACATACACAGACTACTGACGAACACACACATACACAGACTACTGACTGACACACACATACACAGACTACTGACTGACACACACATACACAGACTACTGACGTACACACACATACACAGAATACTGACGAACACACACATACACAGACTACTGACTGACACACACATACACAGACTACTGACTGACACACACATACACAGACTACTGACGAACACACACATACACAGACTACTGACTTACACACACATACACAAACTACTGACTGACACACACATACACCGCCTACTGACTGACACACACATACACAGACTACTGACGTACACACATACACAGACTACTGACGTACACACATACACAGACTACTGACTGACACACACATACACAGACTACTGACTGACACACACATACACAGACTACTGACATACACACATACACAGACTACTGACGTACACACATAAACAGATTACTGACATACACACATACACAGACTACTGACAGACACACATACACAGACTACTGACGTACACACACATACACAGGCTACTGACTGACACACACATACATAGACTACTGACGTACACACATACAAAGACTACTGACGTACACACACATACACAGACTACTGACGTACACACACATACACAGACTACTGACTGACACACACATACACAGACTACTGACGTACACATATACACAGACTACTGACAGACACACACATACACAGACTACTGACGTACACACACATACACAGACTAATGACTGACACACACATACACAGACTACTGACTGACACAGACACAAACACAGACTACTGACTGACACACACATATACAGACTACTGACGTACACACACATACACAGACTACTGACGTACACACATACAAAGACTACTGACGTACACACACATACACAGAATACTGATGAACACACACATACACAGACTACTGACGAACACACATACACAGACTACTGACTGACACACACATACACAGACTACTGACTGACACACACATACACAGACTACTGACGAACACACACATACAAAGACTACTGACTGACACACACATACAAAGAATACTGACTGACACACACATACACAGACTACTGACGTACACTCACATACACAGCTTACTATCGTACACACACATACACAGACTACTGACTGACACACACATAGAAAGACTACTGACTTACACACATACACAGACTACTGACGTACACACACATACACAGACTACTGATGTACACACACATACACAGACTACTGACTGACACACACATACAAAGACTACTGACATACACACATACAAAGACTACTGACGTACACACATAAACAGACTACTGACGTACACACATACACAGACTACTGACAGACACACATACACAGACTACTGACGTACACACACATACACAGGCTACTGACTGACACACACATACATAGACTACTGACGTACACACATACAAAGACTAATGACTGACACACACATACACAGACTACTGAAAGACACACATACACAGACTACTGACGTACACACACATACACAGACTACTGACTGACACACACATACACAGACTACTGACTGACACACAGAATCAGACAAAGACTACTGACTGACACACACATACACAGACTACTGACGTACACACACATACACAGACTACTGACGTACACACACATACAAAGACTACTGACGTACACACACATACACAGAATACTGACGAACACACACATACACAGACTACTGACGAACACACACATACACAGACTACTGACTGACACACACATACACAGACTACTGACTGACACACACATACACAGAATACTGATGAACACACACATACACAGACTACTGACTGACACACATACACAGAATACTGACTGACACACACATACACAGACTACTGACGTACACACACATACACAGACTACTGACGTACACACACATACACAGACTACTGACTGACACACACACATACAAAGACTACTGACGTACACACATACACAGACTACTGACGTACACACACATACACAGACTACTGACGTACACACACATACACAGACTACTGTCTGACACACACATACAAAGACTACTGACGTACACACATACAGAGACTACTGACTGACACACACATACACAGACTACTGACTTACACACACATACACAGACTACTGACATACACACACGTACACAGCCTACTGACTGACACACACATACACAGACTACTGACTGACACACACATACACAGACTACTGACGTACACACACATACACAGAATACTGACGAAAACACACATACACAGACTACTGACGAACACGCACATACACAGACTACTGACTGACACACACATACACAGACTACTGACTGACACACACATACACAGACTACTGACTTACACACACATACACAGACTACTGACAGACACACATACACAGACTACTGACGTACACACACATACACAGACTACTGACTGACACACACATACACAGACTACTGACTGACACACAGAATCAGACACAGACTACTGACTGACACACACATACACAGACTACTGACGTACACACACATACAAAGACTACTGACGTACACACACATACACAGAATACTGACGAACACACACATACACAGACTACTGACGAACACACACATACACAAACTACTGACTGACACACACATACACAGACTACTGACTGACACACACATACACAGAATACTGACGAACACACACATACACAGACTACTGACTGACACACATACACAGAATAGTGACTGACACACACATACACAGAATACTGACGTACACACACATACACAGACTACTGACGTACACACACATACACAGACTACTGACTGACACACACATACAAAGACTACTGACGTACACACATACACAGACTACTGACGTACACACACATACACAGACTACTGACGTACACACACATACACAGACTACTGACGAACACACACATACACAGACTACTGACGAACACACACATACAAAGACTACTGACTGACACACACATACACAGAATACTGACTGACACACACATACACAGACTACTGACGTACACAAACATACACAGCCTACTGACTGACACACACACACACAGACTACTGACGTATACACACATACACAGACTACTGACTGACACACACACATACACAGACTACTGACTTACACACACATACACAGACTACTGACTGACACACATACACAGACTACTGACATACACACATACACAGACTACTGACGTACACACATACACAGACTACTGACATACACACATACACAGACTACTGACAGGCACACACACAGACTACTGACGTACACACACATACACAGACTACTGACTGACACACATACACAGACTACTGACGGACACACACATACACAGACTACTGACGGACACACACATACACATACTACTGACTGACACACATACACAGACTACTGACATACACACATACACAGACTACTGACGTACACACATACACAGATACTGACAGACACACATACACAGACTACTGACGTACACACACATACACAGGCTACTGACTGACACACACATACATAGACTACTGACGTACACACATACAAAGACTAATGACTGACACACACATACACGGACTACTGACAGACACACATACACAGACTACTGACGTACACACACATACACAGACTACTGACTGACACACATATACACAGACTACTGACTGACACACAGAATCAGACAAAGACTACTGACTGACACACACATACACAGACTACTGACATACACACACATACACAGACTACTGACGTACACACACATACAAAGACTACTGACGTACACACACATACACAGACTACTGACGAACACACACATACACAGACTACTGACTGACACACACATACACAGACTACTGACTGACACACACATACACAGACTACTGACGTACACACACATACACAGAATACTGACGAACACACACATACACAGACTACTGACTGACACACACATACACAGACTACTGACTGACACACACATACACAGACTACTGACGAACACACACATACACAGACTACTGACTTACACACACATACACAAACTACTGACTGACACACACATACACCGCCTACTGACTGACACACACATACACAGACTACTGACGTACACACATACACAGACTACTGACGTACACACATACACAGACTACTGACTGACACACACATACACAGACTACTGACTGACACACACATACACAGACTACTGACATACACACATACACAGACTACTGACGTACACACATAAACAGATTACTGACATACACACATACACAGACTACTGACAGACACACATACACAGACTACTGACGTACACACACATACACAGGCTACTGACTGACACACACATACATAGACTACTGACGTACACACATACAAAGACTACTGACGTACACACACATACACAGACTACTGACGTACACACACATACACAGACTACTGACTGACACACACATACACAGACTACTGACGTACACATATACACAGACTACTGACAGACACACACATACACAGACTACTGACGTACACACACATACACAGACTAATGACTGACACACACATACACAGACTACTGACTGACACAGACACAAACACAGACTACTGACTGACACACACATATACAGACTACTGACGTACACACACATACACAGACTACTGACGTACACACATACAAAGACTACTGACGTACACACACATACACAGAATACTGATGAACACACACATACACAGACTACTGACGAACACACATACACAGACTACTGACTGACACACACATACACAGACTACTGACTGACACACACATACACAGACTACTGACGAACACACACATACAAAGACTACTGACTGACACACACATACAAAGAATACTGACTGACACACACATACACAGACTACTGACGTACACTCACATACACAGCTTACTATCGTACACACACATACACAGACTACTGACTGACACACACATAGAAAGACTACTGACTTACACACATACACAGACTACTGACGTACACACACATACACAGACTACTGATGTACACACACATACACAGACTACTGACTGACACACACATACAAAGACTACTGACGTACACACATACACAGACTACTGACTGACACACACATACACAGACTACTGACTTACACACACATACACAGACTACTGACTGACACACACATACACAGACTACTGACTGACACACACATACACAGACTACTGATGAACACACACATACACAGACTACTGACTGACACACACATACACAGAATACTGACTGACACGCACATACACAGACTACTGACGAACACAAACATACAAAGACTACTGACTGACACACACATACACAGAATACTGACTGACACGCACATACACAGACTACTGACGAACACACACATACAAAGACTACTGACTGACACACACATACACAGAATACTGACTGACACGCACATACACAGACTACTGACTTACACACACATACACAGACTACTGACTGACACACATACACAGACTACTGACATACACACATACACAGACTACTGACGTACACACATACACAGACTACTGACATACACACATACACAGACTACTGACAGACACACACACAGACTACTGACGTACACACACATACACAGCCTACTGACTGACACACACACAGACTAGTGACGTACACACACATACACAGACTACTGACTGACACACACACATACACAGACTACTGACTTACACACACATACACAGACTACTGACTGACACACATACACAGACTACTGACATACACACATACACAGACTACTGACGTACACACATACACAGACTACTGACATACACACATACACAGACTACTGACAGACACACACACAGACTACTGACGTACACACACATACACAGACTACTGACGGACACACACATACACATACTACTGACTGACACACATACACAGACTACTGACATACACACATACAAAGACTACTGACGTACACACATAAACAGACTACTGACGTACACACATACACAGACTACTGACGTACACACACATACACAGGCTACTGACTGACACACACATACATAGACTACTGACGTACACACATACAAAGACTAATGACTGACACACATACACAGACTACTGACGTACACACACATACACAGACTACTGACGTACACACACATACACAGACTACTGACTGACACACACATACACAGACTACTGACGGACACACACATACACATACTACTGACTGACACACATACACAGACTACTGACATACACACATACAAAGACTACTGACGTACACACATAAACAGACTACTGACGTACACACATACACAGACTACTGACAGACACACATACACAGACTACTGACGTACACACACATACACAGGCTACTGACTGACACACACATACATAGACTACTGACGTACACACATACAAAGACTAATGACTGACACACACATACACAGACTACTGAAAGACACACATACACAGACTACTGACGTACACACACATACACAGACTACTGACTGACACACACATACACAGACTACTGACTGACACACAGAATCAGACAAAGACTACTGACTGACACACACATACACAGACTACTGACGTACACACACATACACAGACTACTGACGTACACACACATACAAAGACTACTGACGTACACACACATACACAGAATACTGACGAACACACACATACACAGACTACTGACGAACACACACATACACAGACTACTGACTGACACACACATACACAGACTACTGACTGACACACACATACACAGAATACTGATGAACACACACATACACAGACTACTGACTGACACACACATACACAGAATACTGACTGACACACACATACACAGACTACTGACGTACACACACATACACAGACTACTGACGTACACACACATACACAGACTACTGACTGACACACACACATACAAAGACTACTGACATACACACATACACAGACTACTGACGTACACACACATACACAGACTACTGACGTACACACACATACACAGACTACTGTCTGACACACACATACAAAGACTACTGACGTACACACATACAGAGACTACTGACTGACACACACATACACAGACTACTGACTTACACACACATACACAGACTACTGACATACACACACGTACACAGCCTACTGACTGACACACACATACACAGACTACTGACTGACACACACATACACAGACTACTGATGTACACACACATACACAGAATACTGACGAAAACACACATACACAGACTACTGACGAACACGCACATACACAGACTACTGACTGACACACACATACACAGACTACTGACTGACACACACATACACAGACTACTGACTTACACACACATACACAGACTACTGACAGACACACATACACAGACTACTGACGTACACACACATACACAGACTACTGACTGACACACACATACACAGACTACTGACTGACACACAGAATCAGACACAGACTACTGACTGACACACACATACACAGACTACTGACGTACACACACATACAAAGACTACTGACGTACACACACATACACAGAATACTGACGAACACACACATACACAGACTACTGACGAACACACACATACACAAACTACTGACTGACACACACATACACAGACTACTGACTGACACACACATACACAGAATACTGACGAACACACACATACACAGACTACTGACTGACACACATACACAGAATAGTGACTGACACACACATACACAGAATACTGACGTACACACACATACACAGACTACTGACGTACACACACATACACAGACTACTGACTGACACACACATACAAAGACTACTGACGTACACACATACACAGACTACTGACGTACACACACATACACAGACTACTGACGTACACACACATACACAGACTACTGACGAACACACACATACACAGACTACTGACGAACACACACATACAAAGACTACTGACTGACACACACATACACAGAATACTGACTGACACACACATACACAGACTACTGACGTACACAAACATACACAGTCTACTGACTGACACACACACACACAGACTACTGACGTATACACACATACACAGACTACTGACTGACACACACACATACACAGACTACTGACTTACACACATACACAGACTACTGACGTACACACATACACAGACTACTGACATACACACATACACAGACTACTGACAGACACACACACAGACTACTGACGTACACACACATACACAGACTACTGACTGACACACATACACAGACTACTGACGGACACACACATACACAGACTACTGACGGACACACACATACACATACTACTGACTGACACACATACACAGACTACTGACATACACACATACACAGACTACTGACGTACACACATACACAGATACTGACAGACACACATACACAGACTACTGACGTACACACACATACACAGGCTACTGACTGACACACACATACATAGACTACTGACGTACACACATACAAAGACTAATGACTGACACACACATACACAGACTACTGACAGACACACATACACAGACTACTGACGTACACACACATACACAGACTACTGACTGACACACATATACACAGACTACTGACTGACACACAGAATCAGACAAAGACTACTGACTGACACACACATACACAGACTACTGACATACACACACATACACAGACTACTGACGTACACACACATACAAAGACTACTGACGTACACACACATACACAGACTACTGACGAACACACACATACACAGACTACTGACTGACACACACATACACAGACTACTGACTGACACACACATACACAGAATACTGACGAACACACACATACACAGACTACTGACTGACACACACATACACAGAATACTGACTGACACACACATACACAGACTACTGACGTACACACACATACACAGACTACTGACGTACACACACATACACAGACTACTGACTGACACACACACATACAAAGACTACTGACGTACACACATACACAGACTACTGACGTACACACACATACACAGACTTCTGACGTACACACACATACACAGACTACTGACTGACACACACATACAAAGACTACTGACGTACACACATACAGAGACTACTGACTGACACACACATACACAGACTACTGACTTACACACACATACACAGACTACTGACGTACACACACGTACACAGCCTACTGACTGACACACACATACACAGACTACTGACTGACACACACATACACAGACTACTGACATACACACACATACACAGAATACTGACGAACACACACATACACAGACTACTGACGAACACGCACCTACACAGACTACTGACTGACACACACATACACAGACTACTGACTGACACACACATACACAGACTACTGACTTACACACACATACACAGACTACTGACAGACACACATACACAGACTACAGACGTACACACACGTACACAGCCTACTGACTGACACACACATACACAGACTACTGACTGACACACACATACATAGACTACTGACGTACACACACATACACAGAATACTGATGAAAACACACATACACAGACTACTGACGAACACGCACATACACAGACTACTGACTGACACACACATACACAGACTACTGACTGACACACACATACACAGACTACTGACTTACACACACATACACAGACTACTGACTGACACACAGAATCAGACACAGACTACTGACTGACACACACATACACAGACTACTGACGTACACACACATACAAAGACTACTGACGTACACACACATACACAGAATACTGACGAACACACACATACACAGACTACTGACGAACACACACATACACAAACTACTGACTGACACACACATACACAGACTACTGACTGACACACACATACACAGAATACTGACGAACACACACATACACAGACTACTGACTGACACACACATACACAGACTACTGACTTACACACACATACACAGACTACTGACGTACACACACGTACACAGCCTACTGACTGACACACACATACACAGACTACTGACGTACACACACATACACAGACTACTGACGTACATATACATACAAAGACTACTGACGTACACACACATACACAGAATACTGACGAACACACACATACACAGACTACTGACAAACACACACATACACAAACTACTGACTGACATACACATACACACACTACTGACTGACACACACATACACAGAATACTGACGAACACACACATACACAGACTACTGACTGACACACACATACACAGAATACTGACGAACACACACATACACAGACTACTGACGAAAACACACATACACAGACTACTGACTGACACACACATACACAGACTACTGACTGACACACACATACACAGAATACTGACGAACACACACATACACAGACTACTGACGAACACGCACATACACAGACTACTGACTGACACACACATACACAGACTACTGACTGACACACACATACACAGACTACTGACGAACACACATACACAGACTACTGACTGACACACACATACACAGACTACTGACTTACACACATACACAGACTACTGACTGACACACACATACACAGACTACTGACGTACACACACATACACAGACTACTGACGTAAACACACTTACACAGACTACTGACTGACACACACATACACAGACTACTGACGTACACACACATACACAGACTACTGACTGACACACACAGACACAGACTACTGACGTACACACACATACAAAGACTACTGACGTACACACACATACACAGAATACTGACGAACACACACATACACAGACTACTGACGAACACACACATACACAAACTACTGACTGACACACACATACACAGACTACTGACTGACACACACATACACAGAATACTGACGAACACACACATACACAGACTACTGACTGACACACACATACACAGACTACTGACTTACACACACATACACAGACTACTGACGTACACACACGTACACAGCCTACTGACTGACACACACATACACAGACTACTGACGTACACACACATACACAGACTACTGACGTACATATACATACAAAGACTACTGACGTACACACATACACAGAATACTGACGAACACACACATACACAGACTACTGACAAACACACACATACACAAACTACTGACTGACACACACATACACACACTACTGACTGACACACACATACACAGAATACTGACGAACACACACATACACAGACTACTGACTGACACACACATACACAGAATACTGACGAACACACACATACACAGACTACTGACGAAAACACACATACACAGACAACTGACTGACACACACATACACAGACTACTGACTGACACACACATACACAGAATACTGACGAACACACACATACACAGACTACTGACGAACACGCACATACACAGACTACTGACTGACACACACATACACAGACTACTGACTGACACACACATACACAGACTACTGACGAACACACATACACAGACTACTGACTGACACACACATACACAGACTACTGACTTACACACATACACAGACTACTGACTGACACACACATACACAGACTACTGACGTACACACACATACACAGACTACTGACGTACACACACTTACACAGACTACTGACTGACACACACATACACAGACTACTGACGTACACACACATACACAGACTACTGACTGACACACACAGACACAGACTACTGACTGACACACACATACACAGACTACTGACATACACACACATACACAGACTACTGACGTATACACATACACAGTCTACTGACGTACACACACATACACAGACTACTGACTGACACACACATACAAAGACTACTGATGTACACACATACAGAGACTACTGACTGACACACACATACACAGACTACTGACTTACACACACATACACAGACTACTGATGTACACACACGTACACAGCCTACTGACTGACACACACATACACAGACTACTGACTGACACACACATACACAGACTACTGACATACACACACATACACAGAATACTGACGAACACACACATACACAGACTACTGACGAACACGCACATACACAGACTACTGACTGACACACACATACACAGACTACTGACTGACACACACATACACAGACTACTGACTTACACACACATACACAGACTACTGACAGACACACATACACAGACTACTGACGTACACACAAATACACAGACTACTGACTGACACACACATACACAGACTACTGACTGACACACAGAATCAGACACAGACTACTGACTGACACACACATACACAGACTACTGACGTACACACACATACACAGACTACTGACGTACACACACATACAAAGACTACTGACGTACACACACATACACAGAATACTGACGAACACACACATACACAGACTACTGACGAACACACACATACACAAACTACTGACTGACACACACATACACAGAATACTGACTGACACACACATACAAAGACTACTGACGTACACACACATACACAGAATACTGACGAACACACACATACACAGACTACTGAAGAACACACACATACACAAACTACTGACTGACACACATACACAGAATACTGAATGACACACACATACACAGACTACTGACGTACACACATACACAGACTACTGACATACACACATACACAGACTACTGACGTACACACATAAACAGACTACTGACGTACACACATACACAGACTACTGACATACACACATACACAGACTACTGACTGACACACATACACAGACTACTGACACACACACATGCACAGACTACTGACGAACACACACATACAAAGACTACTGACTGACACACACATACACAGAATACTGACTGACACGCACATACACAGACTACTGACGAACACACACATACAAAGACTACTGACTGACACACACATACACAGAATACTGACTGACACACACATACACAGACTACTGACGTACACAAACATACACAGCCTACTGACTGACACACACATACACAGACTACTGACGTACACACACATACACAGACTACTGACTGACACACACAGACACAGACTACTGACTGACACACACATACACAGACTACTGACATACACACACATACACAGACTACTGACGTATACACATACACAGTCTACTGACGTACACACACATACACAGACTACTGACTGACACACACATACAAAGACTACTGATGTACACACATACAGAGACTACTGACGTACACACACATACACAGACTACTGACTGACACACACACATACACAGATTACTGACGTACACACACATACACAGACTACTGACTGACACACACATACAGACTACTGACTTACACACACATACACAGACTACTGACTAACACACATACACAGACTACTGACATACACACATACACAGACTACTGACGTACACACATACACAGACTACTGACATACACACATACACAGACTACTGACAGACACACACACAGACTACTGACGTACACACACATACACAGACTACTGACTGACACACACATACACAGACTACTGACGGACACACACATACACAGACTACTGACGGACACACACATACACAGACTACTGACTGACACACACATACACAGACTACTGACATACACACATACACAGACTACTGACGTACACACATAAACAGACTACTGACGTACACACATACACAGACTACTGACAGACACACATACACAGACTACTGACGTACACACACATACACAGGCTACTGACTGACACACACATACATAGACTACTGACGTACACACATACAAAGACTAATGACTGACACACACATACACAGACTACTGACAGACACACATACACAGACTACTGACGTAAACACACATACACAGACTACTGACTGACACACACATACACAGACTACTGACTGACACACAGAATCAGACACAGACTACTGAGTGACACACACATACACAGACTACTGACGTACACACACATACACAGACTACTGACGTACACACACATACAAAGACTACTGACGTACACACACATACACAGAATACTGACGAACACACACATACACAGACTACTGACGAACACACACATACACAGACTACTGACTGACACACACATACACAGACTACTGACTGACACACACATACACAGACTACTGACTAACACACATACACAGACTACTGACATACACACATACACAGACTTCTGACGTACACACACGTACACAGCCTACTGACTGACACACACATACACAGACCACTGACTGACACACACATACACAGACTACTGACGTACACACACATACACAGACTACTGACAGACACACACACAGACTACTGACATACACACATACACAGACTACTGACGTACACACATACACAGACTACTGACATACACACATATACAGACTACTGACAGACACACACACAGACTACTGACGTACACACACATACACAGAATACTGACTGACACACACATACACAGACTACTGACGTACACACACGTACACAGCCTACTGACTGACACACACATACACAGACTACTGACTGACACACACATACACAGACTACTGACGTACACACACATACACAGACTACTGACGAACACACACATACACAGACTACTGACTGACACACACATACACAGAATACTGACTGACACACACATACACAGACTACTGACGTACACACATACACAGACTACTGACGTACACACACATACACAGACTACTGACGAACACACACATACACAGAATAATGACTGACACACACATACACAGACTACTGACTTACACACACATACACAGACTACTGACGAACACACACATACAAAGACTACTGACTGACACACACATACACAGAATACTGACTGACACGCACATACACAGACTACTGACGAACACACACATACAAAGACTACTGACTGACACACACATACACAGAATACTGACTGACACACACATACACAGACTACTGACGTACATACACATACACAGCCTACTGACTGACACACACATACACAGACTACTGATGTACACACACATACACAGACTACTGACTGACACACACACATACACAGACTACTGACGTACACACACATACACAGACTACTGACTGACACACACATACACAGACTACTGACTTACACAAACATACACAGACTACTGACTGACACACATACACAGACTACTGACATACACACATACACAGACTACTGACGTACACACATAGACAGACTACTGACGTACACACATACACAGACTACTGACAGACACACACATACACAGACTACTGACGTACACACACATACACAGACTACTGACTGAGACACACATACACAGACTACTGACTGACACACAGACACAGACACAGACTACTGACTGACACACACATACACAGACTACTGACGTACACACACATACACAGACTACTGACGTACACACACATACAAAGACTACTGACGTACACACACATACACAGAATACTGACGAACACACACATACACAGACTGCTGACGAACACACACATACACAGACTACTGACTGACACACACATACACAGACTACTGACTGACACACACATACACAGAATACTGACTGACACACACATACACAGACTACTGACGTACACACACATACACAGACTACTGACTGACACACACATACACAGACTACTGACGGACACACACATACACAGACTACTGACGGACACACACATACACAGACTACTGACTGACACACACATACACAGACTACTGACATACACACATACACAGACTACTGACGTACACACATAAACAGACTACTGACGTACACACATACACAGACTACTGACAGACACACATACACAGACTACTGACGTACACACACATACACAGGCTACTGACTGACACACACATACATAGACTACTGACGTACACACATACAAAGACTAATGACTGACACACACATACACAGACTACTGACAGACACACATACACAGACTACTGACGTAAACACACATACACAGACTACTGACTGACACACACATACACAGACTACTGACTGACACACAGAATCAGACACAGACTACTGAGTGACACACACATACACAGACTACTGACGTACACACACATACACAGACTACTGACGTACACACACATACAAAGACTACTGACGTACACACACATACACAGAATACTGACGAACACACACATACACAGACTACTGACGAACACACACATACACAGACTACTGACTGACACACACATACACAGACTACTGACTGACACACACATACACAGACTACTGACTAACACACATACACAGACTACTGACATACACACATACACAGACTTCTGACGTACACACACGTACACAGCCTACTGACTGACACACACATACACAGACCACTGACTGACACACACATACACAGACTACTGACGTACACACACATACACAGACTACTGACAGACACACACACAGACTACTGACATACACACATACACAGACTACTGACGTACACACATACACAGACTACTGACATACACACATATACAGACTACTGACAGACACACACACAGACTACTGACGTACACACACATACACAGAATACTGACTGACACACACATACACAGACTACTGACGTACACACACGTACACAGCCTACTGACTGACACACACATACACAGACTACTGACTGACACACACATACACAGACTACTGACGTACACACACATACACAGACTACTGACGAACACACACATACACAGACTACTGACTGACACACACATACACAGAATACTGACTGACACACACATACACAGACTACTGACGTACACACATACACAGACTACTGACGTACACACACATACACAGACTACTGACGAACACACACATACACAGAATAATGACTGACACACACATACACAGACTACTGACTTACACACACATACACAGACTACTGACGAACACACACATACAAAGACTACTGACTGACACACACATACACAGAATACTGACTGACACGCACATACACAGACTACTGACGAACACACACATACAAAGACTACTGACTGACACACACATACACAGAATACTGACTGACACACACATACACAGACTACTGACGTACATACACATACACAGCCTACTGACTGACACACACATACACAGACTACTGATGTACACACACATACACAGACTACTGACTGACACACACACATACACAGACTACTGACGTACACACACATACACAGACTACTGACTGACACACACATACACAGACTACTGACTTACACAAACATACACAGACTACTGACTGACACACATACACAGACTACTGACATACACACATACACAGACTACTGACGTACACACATAGACAGACTACTGACGTACACACATACACAGACTACTGACAGACACACACATACACAGACTACTGACGTACACACACATACACAGACTACTGACTGAGACACACATACACAGACTACTGACTGACACACAGACACAGACACAGACTACTGACTGACACACACATACACAGACTACTGACGTACACACACATACACAGACTACTGACGTACACACACATACAAAGACTACTGACGTACACACACATACACAGAATACTGACGAACACACACATACACAGACTGCTGACGAACACACACATACACAGACTACTGACTGACACACACATACACAGACTACTGACTGACACACACATACACAGAATACTGACTGACACACACATACACAGACTACTGACGTACACACACATACACAGACTACTGACGTACACACACATACACAGACTACTGACTGACACACACATACAAAGACTACTGACGTACACACATACACAGACTACTGACGTACACACACATACACAAACTACTGACGTACACACACATACACAGACTACTGACTGACACACACATACAAAGACCACTGACGTACACACATACACAGATGACTGACTGACACACACATACACAGACTACTGACTTACACACACATACACCGACTACTGACGTACACACACATACACAGCCTACTGACTGACACACACATACACAGACTACTGACTGACACACACATACACAGACTACTGTCTGACACACATATACACAGACTACTGACGTACACACACATACACAGAATACTGACGAACACACACATACACAGACTACTGACGAACACACACATACACAGACTACTGACTGACACACACATACACAGACTACTGACTGACACACACATACACAGACTACTGACAAACACACACATACACAGACTACTGACAGACACACACATACACAGACCACTGACTTACACACACATACACAGACTACTGAGGAACACACACATACAAAGACTACTGACTGACACACACATACACAGAATACTGACTGACACGCACATACACAGACTACTGACGAACACACACATACAAAGACTACTGACTGACACACACATACACAGAATACTGACTGACACACACATACACAGACTACTGACGTACACAAACATACACAGCCTACTGACTGACACACACATACACAGACTACTGACGTACACACACATACACAGACTACTGACTGACACACACACATACACAGACTACTGACGTACACACATACACAGACTACTGACTGACACACACATACACAGAGTACTGACTTACACACACATACACAGACAACTGACTGACACACATACACAGACTACTGACATACACACATACACAGACTACTGACGTACACACATACACAGACTACTGACATACACACATACACAGACTACTGACAGACACACACACAGACTACTGACGTACACACACATACACAGACTACTGACTGACACACACATACACAGACTACTGACGTACACACATACAAAGACTAATGACTGACACACACATACACAGACTACTGACAGACACACATACATAGACTACTGACGTACACACACATACACAGACTACTGACTGACACACACATACACAGACTACTGACTGACACACAGAATCAGACACAGACTACTGACTGACACACACATACACAGACTACTGACGTACACACACATACACAGACTACTGACGTACACACACATACAAAGACTACTGACGTACACACACATACACAGAATACTGACGAACACACACATACACAGACTACTGACGAACACACACATACACAAACTACTGACTGACACACACATACACAGACTACTGAATGACACACACATACACAGAATACTGACGAACACACACATACACAGACTACTGACTGACACACATACACAGAATACTGACTGACACACACATACACAGACTACTGACGTACACACACATACACAGACTACTGACTGACACACACATACAAAGACTACTGACGTACACACATACACAGACTACTGACGTACACACACATACACAGACTACTGACGTACACACACATACACAGACTACTGACTGACACACACATACAAAGACTACTGACGTACACACATACACAGACTACTGACTGACACACACATACACAGACTACTGACTTACACACACATACACAGACTACTGACGTACACACACATACACAGACTACTGACTGACACACACATACACAGACTACTGACGTACACACACATACACAGACTACTGACGTACACACATACACAGTCTACTGACGTATACACATACACAGACTACTGACAGACACACACATACACAGACTACTGACGTACACACACATACACAGACTACTGACTGACACACACATACACAGACTACTGACGTACACACATACACAGACTACTGACAGACACACACACAGACTACTGACGTACACACACATACACAGACTACTGACTGACACACACATACACAGACCACTGACTGACACACACATACACAGACTACTGACGTACACACACATACACAGACTACTGACTGACACACACATACACAGAATACTGACGAACACACACATACACAGACTACTGACGAAAACACACATACACAGACTACTGACTGACACACACATACACAGACTACTGACTGACACACACATACACAGACTACTGACGAACACACACATACACAGACTACTGACTGACACACACATACACAGACTACTGACTTACACACACATACACAGACTACTGACTGACACACATACAAAGACTACTGACTGACACACACATACACAGAATACTGACTGACACGCACATACACAGACTACTGACGAACACACACATACAAAGACTACTGACTGACACACACATACACAGAATACTGACTGACACACACATACACAGACTTCTGACGTACACAAACATAGACAGTCTACTGACTGACACACACACACACACACACAGACTACTGACGTACACACACATACACAGACTACTGACTGACACACACACATACACAGACTACTGACGTACACACACATACACAGACTACTGACTGACACACACATACACAGACTACTGACTTACACACACATACACAGACTACTGACTGACACACATACACAGACTACTGACATACACACATACACAGACTACTGACGTACACACATACACAGACTACTGACATACACACATACACAGACTACTGACAGACACACACACAGACTACTGACGTACACACACATACACAGACTACTGACTGACACACACATACACAGACTACTGACGGACACACACATACACAGACTACTGACGGACACACACATACACAGACTACTGACTGACACACATACACAGACTACTGACATACACACATACACAGACTACTGACGTACACACATAAACAGACTACTGACGTACACACATACACAGACTACTGACAGACACACATACACAGACTACTGACGTACACACACATACACAGGCTACTGACTGACACACACATACATAGACTACTGACGTACACACATACAAAGACTAATGACTGACACACACATACACAGACTACTGACAGACACACATACACAGACTACTGACGTACACACACATACACAGACTACTGACTGACACACACATAAACAGACTACTGACTGACACACAGAATCAGACAAAGACTACTGACTGACACACACATACACAGACTACTGACGTACGCACACATACACAGACTACTGACGTACACACACATACAAAGACTACTGACGTACACACACATACATAGACAACTGACTGACACACACATACAAGGACTACTGACGTACACACATACAGAGACTACTGACTGACACACACATACACAGACTACTGACTTACACACACATACACAGACTACTGACGTACACACACGTACACAGCCTACTGACTGACACACACATACACAGACTACTGACTGACACACACATACACAGACTACTGACATACACACACATACACAGAATACTGACGAACACACACATACACAGACTACTGACGAACACGCACCTACACAGACTACTGACTGACACACACATACACAGACTACTGACTGACACACACATACACAGACTACTGACTTACACACACATACACAGACTACTGACAGACACACATACACAGACTACAGACGTACACACACGTACACAGCCTACTGACTGACACACACATACACAGACTACTGACTGACACACACATACATAGACTACTGACGTACACACACATACACAGAATACTGATGAAAACACACATACACAGACTACTGACGAACACGCACATACACAGACTACTGACTGACACACACATACACAGACTACTGACTGACACACACATACACAGACTACTGACTTACACACACATACACAGACTACTGACTGACACACAGAATCAGACACAGACTACTGACTGACACACACATACACAGACTACTGACGTACACACACATACAAAGACTACTGACGTACACACACATACACAGAATACTGACGAACACACACATACACAGACTACTGACGAACACACACATACACAAACTACTGACTGACACACACATACACAGACTACTGACTGACACACACATACACAGAATACTGACGAACACACACATACACAGACTACTGACTGACACACACATACACAGACTACTGACTTACACACACATACACAGACTACTGACGTACACACACGTACACAGCCTACTGACTGACACACACATACACAGACTACTGACGTACACACACATACACAGACTACTGACGTACATATACATACAAAGACTACTGACGTACACACACATACACAGAATACTGACGAACACACACATACACAGACTACTGACAAACACACACATACACAAACTACTGACTGACATACACATACACACACTACTGACTGACACACACATACACAGAATACTGACGAACACACACATACACAGACTACTGACTGACACACACATACACAGAATACTGACGAACACACACATACACAGACTACTGACGAAAACACACATACACAGACTACTGACTGACACACACATACACAGACTACTGACTGACACACACATACACAGAATACTGACGAACACACACATACACAGACTACTGACGAACACGCACATACACAGACTACTGACTGACACACACATACACAGACTACTGACTGACACACACATACACAGACTACTGACGAACACACATACACAGACTACTGACTGACACACACATACACAGACTACTGACTTACACACATACACAGACTACTGACTGACACACACATACACAGACTACTGACGTACACACACATACACAGACTACTGACGTAAACACACTTACACAGACTACTGACTGACACACACATACACAGACTACTGACGTACACACACATACACAGACTATTGACTGACACACACAGACACAGACTACTGACGTACACACACATACAAAGACTACTGACGTACACACACATACACAGAATACTGACGAACACACACATACACAGACTACTGACGAACACACACATACACAAACTACTGACTGACACACACATACACAGACTACTGACTGACACACACATACACAGAATACTGACGAACACACACATACACAGACTACTGACTGACACACACATACACAGACTACTGACTTACACACACATACACAGACTACTGACGTACACACACGTACACAGCCTACTGACTGACACACACATACACAGACTACTGACGTACACACACATACACAGACTACTGACGTACATATACATACAAAGACTACTGACGTACACACACATACACAGAATACTGACGAACACACACATACACAGACTACTGACAAACACACACATACACAAACTACTGACTGACACACACATACACACACTACTGACTGACACACACATACACAGAATACTGACGAACACACACATACACAGAATACTGACGAACACACACATACACAGACTACTGACGAAAACACACATACACAGACTACTGACGAAAACACACATACACAGACAACTGACTGACACACACATACACAGACTACTGACTGACACACACATACACAGAATACTGACGAACACACACATACACAGACTACTGACGAACACGCACATACACAGACTACTGACTGACACACACATACACAGACTACTGACTGACACACACATACACAGACTACTGACGAACACACATACACAGACTACTGACTGACACACACATACACAGACTACTGACTTACACACATACACAGACTACTGACTGACACACACATACACAGACTACTGACGTACACACACATACACAGACTACTGACGTACACACACTTACACAGACTACTGACTGACACACACATACACAGACTACTGACGTACACACACATACACAGACTACTGACTGACACACACAGACACAGACTACTGACTGACACACACATACACAGACTACTGACATACACACACATACACAGACTACTGACGTATACACATACACAGTCTACTGACGTACACACACATACACAGACTACTGACTGACACACACATACAAAGACTACTGATGTACACACATACAGAGACTACTGACTGACACACACATACACAGACTACTGACTTACACACACATACACAGACTACTGATGTACACACACGTACACAGTCTACTGACTGACACACACATACACAGACTACTGACTGACACACACATACACAGACTACTGACATACACACACATACACAGAATACTGACGAACACACACATACACAGACTACTGACGAACACGCACATACACAGACTACTGACTGACACACACATACACAGACTACTGACTGACACACACATACACAGACTACTGACTTACACACACATACACAGACTACTGACAGACACACATACACAGACTACTGACGTACACACACATACACAGACTACTGACTGACACACACATACACAGACTACTGACTGACACACAGAATCAGACACAGACTACTGACTGACACACACATACACAGACTACTGACGTACACACACATACACAGACTACTGACGTACACACACATACAAAGACTACTGACGTACACACACATACACAGAATACTGACGAACACACACATACACAGACTACTGACGAACACACACATACACAAACTACTGACTGACACACACATACACAGAATACTGACTGACACACACATACAAAGACTACTGACGTACACACACATACACAGAATACTGACGAACACACACATACACAGACTACTGAAGAACACACACATACACAAACTACTGACTGACACACATACACAGAATACTGACTGACACACACATACACAGACTACTGACGTACACACATACACAGACTACTGACATACACACATACACAGACTACTGACGTACACACATAAACAGACTACTGACGTACACACATACACAGACTACTGACATACACACATACACAGACTACTGACTGACACACATACACAGACTACTGACACACACACATGCACAGACTACTGACGAACACACACATACAAAGACTACTGACTGACACACACATACACAGAATACTGACTGACACGCACATACACAGACTACTGACGAACACACACATACAAAGACTACTGACTGACACACACATACACAGAATACTGACTGACACACACATACACAGACTACTGACGTACACAAACATACACAGCCTACTGACTGACACACACATACACAGACTACTGACGTACACACACATACACAGACTACTGACTGACACACACACATACACAGATTACTGACGTACACACACATACACAGACTACTGACTGACACACACATACAGACTACTGACTTACACACACATACACAGACTACTGACTAACACACATACACAGACTACTGACATACACACATACACAGACTACTGACGTACACACATACACAGACTACTGACATACACACATACACAGACTACTGACAGACACACACACAGACTACTGACGTACACACACATACACAGACTACTGACTGACACACACATACACAGACTACTGACGGACACACACATACACAGACTACTGACGGACACACACATACACAGACTACTGACTGACACACACATACACAGACTACTGACATACACACATACACAGACTACTGACGTACACACATAAACAGACTACTGACGTACACACATACACAGACTACTGACAGACACACATACACAGACTACTGACGTACACACACATACACAGGCTACTGACTGACACACACATACATAGACTACTGACGTACACACATACAAAGACTAATGACTGACACACACATACACAGACTACTGACAGACACACATACACAGACTACTGACGTAAACACACATACACAGACTACTGACTGACACACACATACACAGACTACTGACTGACACACAGAATCAGACACAGACTACTGAGTGACACACACATACACAGACTACTGACGTACACACACATACACAGACTACTGACGTACACACACATACAAAGACTACTGACGTACACACACATACACAGAATACTGACGAACACACACATACACAGACTACTGACGAACACACACATACACAGACTACTGACTGACACACACATACACAGACTACTGACTGACACACACATACACAGACTACTGACTAACACACATACACAGACTACTGACATACACACATACACAGACTTCTGACGTACACACACGTACACAGCCTACTGACTGACACACACATACACAGACCACTGACTTACACACACATACACAGACTACTGACTGACACACATACAAAGACTACTGACTGACACACACATACACATAATACTGACTGACACGCACATACACAGACTACTGACGAACACACACATACAAAGACTACTGACTGACACACACATACACAGAATACTGACTGACACACACATACACAGACTTCTGACGTACACAAACATAGACAGTCTACTGACTGACACACACACACACACACAGACTACTGACGTACACACACATACACAGACTACTGACTGACACACACACATACACAGACTACTGACGTACACACACATACACAGACTACTGACTGACACACACATACACAGACTACTGACTTACACACACATACACAGACTACTGACTGACACACATACACAGACTACTGACATACACACATACACAGACTACTGACGTACACACATACACAGACTACTGACATACACACATACACAGACTACTGACAGACACACACACAGACTACTGACGTACACACACATACACAGACTACTGACTGACACACACATACACAGACTACTGACGGACACACACATACACAGACTACTGACGGACACACACATACACAGACTACTGACTGACACACATACACAGACTACTGACATACACACATACACAGACTACTGACGTACACACATAAACAGACTACTGACGTACACACATACACAGACTACTGACAGACACACATACACAGACTACTGACGTACACACACATACACAGGCTACTGACTGACACACACATACATAGACTACTGACGTACACACATACAAAGACTAATGACTGACACACACATACACAGACTACTGACAGACACACATACACAGACTACTGACGTACACACACATACACAGACTACTGACTGACACACACATAAACAGACTACTGACTGACACACAGAATCAGACAAAGACTACTGACTGACACACACATACACAGACTACTGACGTACGCACACATACACAGACTACTGACGTACACACACATACAAAGACTACTGACGTACACACACATACATAGACAACTGACTGACACACACATACAAGGACTACTGACGTACACACATACAGAGACTACTGACTGACACACACATACACAGACTACTGACTTACACACACATACACAGACTACTGACGTACACACACGTACACAGCCTACTGACTGACACACACATACACAGACTACTGACTGACACACACATACACAGACTACTGACATACACACACATACACAGAATACTGACGAACACACACATACACAGACTACTGACGAACACGCACCTACACAGACTACTGACTGACACACACATACACAGACTACTGACTGACACACACATACACAGACTACTGACTTACACACACATACACAGACTACTGACAGACACACATACACAGACTACAGACGTACACACACGTACACAGCCTACTGACTGACACACACATACACAGACTACTGACTGACACACACATACATAGACTACTGACGTACACACACATACACAGAATACTGATGAAAACACACATACACAGACTACTGACGAACACGCACATACACAGACTACTGACTGACACACACATACACAGACTACTGACTGACACACACATACACAGACTACTGACTTACACACACATACACAGACTACTGACTGACACACAGAATCAGACACAGACTACTGACTGACACACACATACACAGACTACTGACGTACACACACATACAAAGACTACTGACGTACACACACATACACAGAATACTGACGAACACACACATACACAGACTACTGACGAACACACACATACACAAACTACTGACTGACACACACATACACAGACTACTGACTGACACACACATACACAGAATACTGACGAACACACACATACACAGACTACTGACTGACACACACATACACAGACTACTGACTTACACACACATACACAGACTACTGACGTACACACACGTACACAGCCTACTGACTGACACACACATACACAGACTACTGACGTACACACACATACACAGACTACTGACGTACATATACATACAAAGACTACTGACGTACACACACATACACAGAATACTGACGAACACACACATACACAGACTACTGACAAACACACACATACACAAACTACTGACTGACATACACATACACACACTACTGACTGACACACACATACACAGAATACTGACGAACACACACATACACAGACTACTGACTGACACACACATACACAGAATACTGACGAACACACACATACACAGACTACTGACGAAAACACACATACACAGACTACTGACTGACACACACATACACAGACTACTGACTGACACACACATACACAGAATACTGACGAACACACACATACACAGACTACTGACGAACACGCACATACACAGACTACTGACTGACACACACATACACAGACTACTGACTGACACACACATACACAGACTACTGACGAACACACATACACAGACTACTGACTGACACACACATACACAGACTACTGACTTACACACATACACAGACTACTGACTGACACACACATACACAGACTACTGACGTACACACACATACACAGACTACTGACGTAAACACACTTACACAGACTACTGACTGACACACACATACACAGACTACTGACGTACACACACATACACAGACTACTGACTGACACACACAGACACAGACTACTGACGTACACACACATACAAAGACTACTGACGTACACACACATACACAGAATACTGACGAACACACACATACACAGACTACTGACGAACACACACATACACAAACTACTGACTGACACACACATACACAGACTACTGACTGACACACACATACACAGAATACTGACGAACACACACATACACAGACTACTGACTGACACACACATACACAGACTACTGACTTACACACACATACACAGACTACTGACGTACACACACGTACACAGCCTACTGACTGACACACACATACACAGACTACTGACGTACACACACATACACAGACTACTGACGTACATATACATACAAAGACTACTGACGTACACACACATACACAGAATACTGACGAACACACACATACACAGACTACTGACAAACACACACATACACAAACTACTGACTGACACACACATACACACACTACTGACTGACACACACATACACAGAATACTGACGAACACACACATACACAGACTACTGACTGACACACACATACACAGAATACTGACGAACACACACATACACAGACTACTGACGAAAACACACATACACAGACAACTGACTGACACACACATACACAGACTACTGACTGACACACACATACACAGAATACTGACGAACACACACATACACAGACTACTGACGAACACGCACATACACAGACTACTGACTGACACACACATACACAGACTACTGACTGACACACACATACACAGACTACTGACGAACACACATACACAGACTACTGACTGACACACACATACACAGACTACTGACTTACACACATACACAGACTACTGACTGACACACACATACACAGACTACTGACGTACACACACATACACAGACTACTGACGTACACACACTTACACAGACTACTGACTGACACACACATACACAGACTACTGACGTACACACACATACACAGACTACTGACTGACACACACAGACACAGACTACTGACTGACACACACATACACAGACTACTGACATACACACACATACACAGACTACTGACGTATACACATACACAGTCTACTGACGTACACACACATACACAGACTACTGACTGACACACACATACAAAGACTACTGATGTACACACATACAGAGACTACTGACTGACACACACATACACAGACTACTGACTTACACACACATACACAGACTACTGATGTACACACACGTACACAGCCTACTGACTGACACACACATACACAGACTACTGACTGACACACACATACACAGACTACTGACATACACACACATACACAGAATACTGACGAACACACACATACACAGACTACTGACGAACACGCACATACATAGACTACTGACTGACACACACATACACAGACTACTGACTGACACACACATACACAGACTACTGACTTACACACACATACACAGACTACTGACAGACACACATACACAGACTACTGACGTACACACACATACACAGACTACTGACTGACACACACATACACAGACTACTGACTGACACACAGAATCAGACACAGACTACTGACTGACACACACATACACAGACTACTGACGTACACACACATACACAGACTACTGACGTACACACACATACAAAGACTACTGACGTACACACACATACACAGAATACTGACGAACACACACATACACAGACTACTGACGAACACACACATACACAAACTACTGACTGACACACACATACACAGAATACTGACTGACACACACATACAAAGACTACTGACGTACACACACATACACAGAATACTGACGAACACACACATACACAGACTACTGAAGAACACACACATACACAAACTACTGACTGACACACATACACAGAATACTGACTGACACACACATACACAGACTACTGACGTACACACATACACAGACTACTGACATACACACATACACAGACTACTGACGTACACACATAAACAGACTACTGACGTACACACATACACAGACTACTGACATACACACATACACAGACTACTGACTGACACACATACACAGACTACTGACACACACACATGCACAGACTACTGACGAACACACACATACAAAGACTACTGACTGACACACACATACACAGAATACTGACTGACACGCACATACACAGACTACTGACGAACACACACATACAAAGACTACTGACTGACACACACATACACAGAATACTGACTGACACACACATACACAGACTACTGACGTACACAAACATACACAGCCTACTGACTGACACACACATACACAGACTACTGACGTACACACACATACACAGACTACTGACTGACACACACACATACACAGATTACTGACGTACACACACATACACAGACTACTGACTGACACACACATACACAGACTACTGACTAACACACATACACAGACTACTGACATACACACATACACAGACTACTGACGTACACACATACACAGACTACTGACATACACACATACACAGACTACTGACAGACACACACACAGACTACTGACGTACACACACATACACAGACTACTGACTGACACACACATACACAGACTACTGACGGACACACACATACACAGACTACTGACGGACACACACATACACAGACTACTGACTGACACACACATACACAGACTACTGACATACACACATACACAGACTACTGACGTACACACATAAACAGACTACTGACGTACACACATACACAGACTACTGACAGACACACATACACAGACTACTGACGTACACACACATACACAGGCTACTGACTGACACACACATACATAGACTACTGACGTACACACATACAAAGACTAATGACTGACACACACATACACAGACTACTGACAGACACACATACACAGACTACTGACGTAAACACACATACACAGACTACTGACTGACACACACATACACAGACTACTGACTGACACACAGAATCAGACACAGACTACTGAGTGACACACACATACACAGACTACTGACGTACACACACATACACAGACTACTGACGTACACACACATACAAAGACTACTGACGTACACACACATACACAGAATACTGACGAACACACACATACACAGACTACTGACGAACACACACATACACAGACTACTGACTGACACACACATACACAGACTACTGACTGACACACACATACACAGACTACTGACTAACACACATACACAGACTACTGACATACACACATACACAGACTTCTGACGTACACACACGTACACAGCCTACTGACTGACACACACATACACAGACCACTGACTGACACACACATACACAGACTACTGACGTACACACACATACACAGACTACTGACAGACACACACACAGACTACTGACATACACACATACACAGACTACTGACGTACACACATACACAGACTACTGACATACACACATATACAGACTACTGACAGACACACACACAGACTACTGACGTACACACACATACACAGAATACTGACTGACACACACATACACAGACTACTGACGTACACACACGTACACAGCCTACTGACTGACACACACATACACAGACTACTGACTGACACACACATACACAGACTACTGACGTACACACAGATACACAGACTACTGACGAACACACACATACACAGACTACTGACTGACACACACATACACAGAATACTGACTGACACACACATACACAGACTACTGACGTACACACATACACAGACTACTGACGTACACACACATACACAGACTACTGACGAACACACACATACACAGAATAATGACTGACACACACATACACAGACTACTGACTTACACACACATACACAGACTACTGACGAACACACACATACAAAGACTACTGACTGACACACACATACACAGAATACTGACTGACACGCACATACACAGACTACTGACGAACACACACATACAAAGACTACTGACTGACACACACATACACAGAATACTGACTGACACACACATACACAGACTACTGACGTACACACACATACACAGCCTACTGACTGACACACACATACACAGACTACTGATGTACACACACATACACAGACTACTGACTGACACACACACATACACAGACTACTGACGTACACACACATACACAGACTACTGACTGACACACACATACACAGACTACTGACTTACACAAACATACACAGACTACTGACTGACACACATACACAGACTACTGACATACACACATACACAGACTACTGACGTACACACATAGACAGACTACTGACGTACACACATACACAGACTACTGACAGACACACACATACACAGACTACTGACGTACACACACATACACAGACTACTGACTGAGACACACATACACAGACTACTGACTGACACACAGACACAGACACAGACTACTGACTGACACACACATACACAGACTACTGACGTACACACACATACACAGACTACTGACGTACACACACATACAAAGACTACTGACGTACACACACATACACAGAATACTGACGAACACACACATACACAGACTGCTGACGAACACACACATACACAGACTACTGACTGACACACACATACACAGACTACTGACTGACACACACATACACAGAATACTGACTGACACACACATACACAGACTACTGACGTACACACACATACACAGACTACTGACGTACACACACATACACAGACTACTGACTGACACACACATACAAAGACTACTGACGTACACACATACACAGACTACTGACGTACACACACATACACAGACTACTGACGTACACACACATACACAGACTACTGACTGACACACACATACAAAGACCACTGACGTACACACATACACAGATGACTGACTGACACACACATACACAGACTACTGACTTACACACACATACACCGACTACTGACGTACACACACATACACAGCCTACTGACTGACACACACATACACAGACTACTGACTGACACACACATACACAGACTACTGTCTGACACACATATACACAGACTACTGACGTACACACACATACACAGAATACTGACGAACACACACATACACAGACTACTGACGAACACACACATACACAGACTACTGACTGACACACACATACACAGACTACTGACTGACACACACATACACAGACTACTGACGAACACACACATACACAGACTACTGACAGACACACACATACACAGACCACTGACTTACACACACATACACAGACTACTGAGGAACACACACATACAAAGACTACTGACTGACACACACATACACAGAATACTGACTGACACGCACATACACAGACTACTGACGAACACACACATACAAAGACTACTGACTGACACACACATACACAGAATACTGACTGACACACACATACACAGACTACTGACGTACACAAACATACACAGCCTACTGACTGACACACACATACACAGACTACTGACGTACACACACATACACAGACTACTGACTGACACACACACATACACAGACTACTGACGTACACACATACACAGACTACTGACTGACACACACATACACAGAGTACTGACTTACACACACATACACAGACAACTGACTGACACACATACACAGACTACTGACATACACACATACACAGACTACTGACGTACACACATACACAGACTACTGACATACACACATACACAGACTACTGACAGACACACACACAGACTACTGACGTACACACACATACACAGACTACTGACTGACACACACATACACAGACTACTGACGTACACACATACAAAGACTAATGACTGACACACACATACACAGACTACTGACAGACACACATACATAGACTACTGACGTACACACACATACACAGACTACTGACTGACACACACATACACAGACTACTGACTGACACACAGAATCAGACACAGACTACTGACTGACACACACATACACAGACTACTGACGTACACACACATACACAGACTACTGACGTACACACACATACAAAGACTACTGACGTACACACACATACACAGAATACTGACGAACACACACATACACAGACTACTGACGAACACACACATACACAAACTACTGACTGACACACACATACACAGACTACTGAATGACACACACATACACAGAATACTGACGAACACACACATACACAGACTACTGACTGACACACATACACAGAATACTGACTGACACACACATACACAGACTACTGACGTACACACACATACACAGACTACTGACGTACACACACATACACAGACTACTGACTGACACACACATACAAAGACTACTGACGTACACACATACACAGACTACTGACGTACACACACATACACAGACTACTGACGTACACACACATACACAGACTACTGACTGACACACACATACAAAGACTACTGACGTACACACATACACAGACTACTGACTGACACACACATACACAGACTACTGACTTACACACACATACACAGACTACTGACGTACACACACATACACAGACTACTGACTGACACACACATACACAGACTACTGACGTACACACACATACACAGACTACTGACGTACACACATACACAGTCTACTGACGTATACACATACACAGACTACTGACAGACACACACACAGACTACTGACGTACACACACATACACAGACTACTGACGGACACACACATACACAGACTACTGACGGACACACACATACACAGACTACTGACTGACACACACATACACAGACTACTGACATACACACATACACAGACTACTGACGTACACACATAAACAGACTACTGACGTACACACATACACAGACTACTGACAGACACACATACACAGACTACTGACGTACACACACATACACAGGCTACTGACTGACACACACATACATAGACTACTGACGTACACACATACAAAGACTAATGACTGACACACACATACACAGACTACTGACAGACACACATACACAGACTACTGACGTAAACACACATACACAGACTACTGACTGACACACACATACACAGACTACTGACTGACACACAGAATCAGACACAGACTACTGAGTGACACACACATACACAGACTACTGACGTACACACACATACACAGACTACTGACGTACACACACATACAAAGACTACTGACGTACACACACATACACAGAATACTGACGAACACACACATACACAGACTACTGACGAACACACACATACACAGACTACTGACTGACACACACATACACAGACTACTGACTGACACACACATACACAGACTACTGACTAACACACATACACAGACTACTGACATACACACATACACAGACTTCTGACGTACACACACGTACACAGCCTACTGACTGACACACACATACACAGACCACTGACTGACACACACATACACAGACTACTGACGTACACACACATACACAGACTACTGACAGACACACACACAGACTACTGACATACACACATACACAGACTACTGACGTACACACATACACAGACTACTGACATACACACATATACAGACTACTGACAGACACACACACAGACTACTGACGTACACACACATACACAGAATACTGACTGACACACACATACACAGACTACTGACGTACACACACGTACACAGCCTACTGACTGACACACACATACACAGACTACTGACTGACACACATATACAGACTACTGACAGACACACACACAGACTACTGACGTACACACACATACACAGAATACTGACTGACACACACATACACAGACTACTGACGTACACACACGTACACAGCCTACTGACTGACACACACATACACAGACTACTGACTGACACACACATACACAGACTACTGACGTACACACACATACACAGACTACTGACGAACACACACATACACAGACTACTGACTGACACACACATACACAGAATACTGACTGACACACACATACACAGACTACTGACGTACACACATACACAGACTACTGACGTACACACACATACACAGACTACTGACGAACACACACATACACAGAATAATAACTGACACACACATACACAGACTACTGACTTACACACACATACACAGACTACTGACGAACACACACATACAAAGACTACTGACTGACACACACATACACAGAATACTGACTGACACGCACATACACAGACTACTGACGAACACACACATACAAAGACTACTGACTGACACACACATACACAGAATACTGACTGACACACACATACACAGACTACTGACGTACACACACATACACAGCCTACTGACTGACACACACATACACAGACTACTGATGTACACACACATACACAGACTACTGACTGACACACACACATACACAGACTACTGACGTACACACACATACACAGACTACTGACTGACACACACATACACAGACTACTGACTTACACAAACATACACAGACTACTGACTGACACACATACACAGACTACTGACATACACACATACACAGACTACTGACGTACACACATAGACAGACTACTGACGTACACACATACACAGACTACTGACAGACACACACATACACAGACTACTGACGTACACACACATACACAGACTACTGACTGAGACACACATACACAGACTACTGACTGACACACAGACACAGACACAGACTACTGACTGACACACACATACACAGACTACTGACGTACACACACATACACAGACTACTGACGTACACACACATACAAAGACTACTGACGTACACACACATACACAGAATACTGACGAACACACACATACACAGACTGCTGACGAACACACACATACACAGACTACTGACTGACACACACATACACAGACTACTGACTGACACACACATACACAGAATACTGACTGACACACACATACACAGACTACTGACGTACACACACATACACAGACTACTGACGTACACACACATACACAGACTACTGACTGACACACACATACAAAGACTACTGACGTACACACATACACAGACTACTGACGTACACACACATACACAGACTACTGACGTACACACACATACACAGACTACTGACTGACACACACATACAAAGACCACTGACGTACACACATACACAGATGACTGACTGACACACACATACACAGACTACTGACTTACACACACATACACCGACTACTGACGTACACACACATACACAGCCTACTGACTGACACACACATACACAGACTACTGACTGACACACACATACACAGACTACTGTCTGACACACATATACACAGACTACTGACGTACACACACATACACAGAATACTGACGAACACACACATACACAGACTACTGACGAACACACACATACACAGACTACTGACTGACACACACATACACAGACTACTGACTGACACACACATACACAGACTACTGACGAACACACACATACACAGACTACTGACAGACACACACATACACAGACCACTGACTTACACACACATACACAGACTACTGAGGAACACACACATACAAAGACTACTGACTGACACACACATACACAGAATACTGACTGACACGCACATACACAGACTACTGACGAACACACACATACAAAGACTACTGACTGACACACACATACACAGAATACTGACTGACACACACATACACAGACTACTGACGTACACAAACATACACAGCCTACTGACTGACACACACATACACAGACTACTGACGTACACACACATACACAGACTACTGACTGACACACACACATACACAGACTACTGACGTACACACATACACAGACTACTGACTGACACACACATACACAGAGTACTGACTTACACACACATACACAGACAACTGACTGACACACATACACAGACTACTGACATACACACATACACAGACTACTGACGTACACACATACACAGACTACTGACATACACACATACACAGACTACTGACAGACACACACACAGACTACTGACGTACACACACATACACAGACTACTGACTGACACACACATACACAGACTACTGACGTACACACATACAAAGACTAATGACTGACACACACATACACAGACTACTGACAGACACACATACATAGACTACTGACGTACACACACATACACAGACTACTGACTGACACACACATACACAGACTACTGACTGACACACAGAATCAGACACAGACTACTGACTGACACACACATACACAGACTACTGACGTACACACACATACACAGACTACTGACGTACACACACATACAAAGACTACTGACGTACACACACATACACAGAATACTGACGAACACACACATACACAGACTACTGACGAACACACACATACACAAACTACTGACTGACACACACATACACAGACTACTGAATGACACACACATACACAGAATACTGACGAACACACACATACACAGACTACTGACTGACACACATACACAGAATACTGACTGACACACACATACACAGACTACTGACGTACACACACATACACAGACTACTGACGTACACACACATACACAGACTACTGACTGACACACACATACAAAGACTACTGACGTACACACATACACAGACTACTGACGTACACACACATACACAGACTACTGACGTACACACACATACACAGACTACTGACTGACACACACATACAAAGACTACTGACGTACACACATACACAGACTACTGACTGACACACACATACACAGACTACTGACTTACACACACATACACAGACTACTGACGTACACACACATACACAGACTACTGACTGACACACACATACACAGACTACTGACGTACACACACATACACAGACTACTGACGTACACACATACACAGTCTACTGACGTATACACATACACAGACTACTGACAGACACACACACAGACTACTGACGTACACACACATACACAGACTACTGACTGACACACACATACACAGACTACTGACGGACACACACATACACAGACTACTGACGGACACACACATACACAGACTACTGACTGACACACACATACACAGACTACTGACATACACACATACACAGACTACTGACGTACACACATAAACAGACTACTGACGTACACACATACACAGACTACTGACAGACACACATACACAGACTACTGACGTACACACACATACACAGGCTACTGACTGACACACACATACATAGACTACTGACGTACACACATACAAAGACTAATGACTGACACACACATACACAGACTACTGACAGACACACATACACAGACTACTGACGTAAACACACATACACAGACTACTGACTGACACACACATACACAGACTACTGACTGACACACAGAATCAGACACAGACTACTGAGTGACACACACATACACAGACTACTGACGTACACACACATACACAGACTACTGACGTACACACACATACAAAGACTACTGACGTACACACACATACACAGAATACTGACGAACACACACATACACAGACTACTGACGAACACACACATACACAGACTACTGACTGACACACACATACACAGACTACTGACTGACACACACATACACAGACTACTGACTAACACACATACACAGACTACTGACATACACACATACACAGACTTCTGACGTACACACACGTACACAGCCTACTGACTGACACACACATACACAGACCACTGACTGACACACACATACACAGACTACTGACGTACACACACATACACAGACTACTGACAGACACACACACAGACTACTGACATACACACATACACAGACTACTGACGTACACACATACACAGACTACTGACATACACACATATACAGACTACTGACAGACACACACACAGACTACTGACGTACACACACATACACAGAATACTGACTGACACACACATACACAGACTACTGACGTACACACACGTACACAGCCTACTGACTGACACACACATACACAGACTACTGACTGACACACACATACACAGACTACTGACGTACACACACATACACAGACTACTGACGAACACACACATACACAGACTACTGACTGACACACACATACACAGAATACTGACTGACACACACATACACAGACTACTGACGTACACACATACACAGACTACTGACGTACACACACATACACAGACTACTGACGAACACACACATACACAGAATAATGACTGACACACACATACACAGACTACTGACTTACACACACATACACAGACTACTGACGAACACACACATACAAAGACTACTGACTGACACACACATACACAGAATACTGACTGACACGCACATACACAGACTACTGACGAACACACACATACAAAGACTACTGACTGACACACACATACACAGAATACTGACTGACACACACATACACAGACTACTGACGTACACACACATACACAGCCTACTGACTGACACACACATACACAGACTACTGATGTACACACACATACACAGACTACTGACTGACACACACACATACACAGACTACTGACGTACACACACATACACAGACTACTGACTGACACACACATACACAGACTACTGACTTACACAAACATACACAGACTACTGACTGACACACATACACAGACTACTGACATACACACATACACAGACTACTGACGTACACACATAGACAGACTACTGACGTACACACATACACAGACTACTGACAGACACACACATACACAGACTACTGACGTACACACACATACACAGACTACTGACTGAGACACACATACACAGACTACTGACTGACACACAGACACAGACACAGACTACTGACTGACACACACATACACAGACTACTGACGTACACACACATACACAGACTACTGACGTACACACACATACAAAGACTACTGACGTACACACACATACACAGAATACTGACGAACACACACATACACAGACTGCTGACGAACACACACATACACAGACTACTGACTGACACACACATACACAGACTACTGACTGACACACACATACACAGAATACTGACTGACACACACATACACAGACTACTGACGTACACACACATACACAGACTACTGACGTACACACACATACACAGACTACTGACTGACACACACATACAAAGACTACTGACGTACACACATACACAGACTACTGACGTACACACACATACACAGACTACTGACGTACACACACATACACAGACTACTGACTGACACACACATACAAAGACCACTGACGTACACACATACACAGATGACTGACTGACACACACATACACAGACTACTGACTTACACACACATACACCGACTACTGACGTACACACACATACACAGCCTACTGACTGACACACACATACACAGACTACTGACTGACACACACATACACAGACTACTGTCTGACACACATATACACAGACTACTGACGTACACACACATACACAGAATACTGACGAACACACACATACACAGACTACTGACGAACACACACATACACAGACTACTGACTGACACACACATACACAGACTACTGACTGACACACACATACACAGACTACTGACGAACACACACATACACAGACTACTGACAGACACACACATACACAGACCACTGACTTACACACACATACACAGACTACTGAGGAACACACACATACAAAGACTACTGACTGACACACACATACACAGAATACTGACTGACACGCACATACACAGACTACTGACGAACACACACATACAAAGACTACTGACTGACACACACATACACAGAATACTGACTGACACACACATACACAGACTACTGACGTACACAAACATACACAGCCTACTGACTGACACACACATACACAGACTACTGACGTACACACACATACACAGACTACTGACTGACACACACACATACACAGACTACTGACGTACACACATACACAGACTACTGACTGACACACACATACACAGACTACTGACGTACACACATACACAGACTACTGACTGACACACACATACACAGAGTACTGACTTACACACACATACACAGACAACTGACTGACACACATACACAGACTACTGACATACACACATACACAGACTACTGACGTACACACATACACAGACTACTGACATACACACATACACAGACTACTGACAGACACACACACAGACTACTGACGTACACACACATACACAGACTACTGACTGACACACACATACACAGACTACTGACGTACACACATACAAAGACTAATGACTGACACACACATACACAGACTACTGACAGACACACATACATAGACTACTGACGTACACACACATACACAGACTACTGACTGACACACACATACACAGACTACTGACTGACACACAGAATCAGACACAGACTACTGACTGACACACACATACACAGACTACTGACGTACACACACATACACAGACTACTGACGTACACACACATACAAAGACTACTGACGTACACACACATACACAGAATACTGACGAACACACACATACACAGACTACTGACGAACACACACATACACAAACTACTGACTGACACACACATACACAGACTACTGAATGACACACACATACACAGAATACTGACGAACACACACATACACAGACTACTGACTGACACACATACACAGAATACTGACTGACACACACATACACAGACTACTGACGTACACACACATACACAGACTACTGACGTACACACACATACACAGACTACTGACTGACACACACATACAAAGACTACTGACGTACACACATACACAGACTACTGACGTACACACACATACACAGACTACTGACGTACACACACATACACAGACTACTGACTGACACACACATACAAAGACTACTGACGTACACACATACACAGACTACTGACTGACACACACATACACAGACTACTGACTTACACACACATACACAGACTACTGACGTACACACACATACACAGACTACTGACTGACACACACATACACAGACTACTGACGTACACACACATACACAGACTACTGACGTACACACATACACAGTCTACTGACGTATACACATACACAGACTACTGACAGACACACACATACACAGACTACTGACGTACACACACATACACAGACTACTGACTGACATACACATACACAGACTACTGACGTACACACATACACAGACTACTGACAGACACACACACAGACTACTGACGTACACACACATACACAGACTACTGACTGACACACACATACACAGACCACTGACTGACACACACATACACAGACTACTGACGTACACACACATACACAGACTACTGACTGACACACACATACACAGAATACTGACGAACACACACATACACAGACTACTGACGAAAACACACATACACAGACTACTGACTGACACACACATACACAGACTACTGACTGACACACACATACACAGACTACTGACGAACACACACATACACAGACTACTGACTGACACACACATACACAGACTACTGACTTACACACACATACACAGACTACTGACTGACACACATACAAAGACTACTGACTGACACACACATACACAGAATACTGACTGACACGCACATACACAGACTACTGACGAACACACACATACAAAGACTACTGACTGACACACACATACACAGAATACTGACTGACACACACATACACAGACTTCTGACGTACACAAACATAGACAGTCTACTGACTGACACACACACACACACAGACTACTGACGTACACACACATACACAGACTACTGACTGACACACACACATACACAGACTACTGACGTACACACACATACACAGACTACTGACTGACACACACATACACAGACTACTGACTTACACACACATACACAGACTACTGACTGACACACATACACAGACTACTGACATACACACATACACAGACTACTGACGTACACACATACACAGACTACTGACATACACACATACACAGACTACTGACAGACACACACACAGACTACTGACGTACACACACATACACAGACTACTGACTGACACACACATACACAGACTACTGACGGACACACACATACACAGACTACTGACGGACACACACATACACAGACTACTGACTGACACACATACACAGACTACTGACATACACACATACACAGACTACTGACGTACACACATAAACAGACTACTGACGTACACACATACACAGACTACTGACAGACACACATACACAGACTACTGACGTACACACACATACACAGGCTACTGACTGACACACACATACATAGACTACTGACGTACACACATACAAAGACTAATGACTGACACACACATACACAGACTACTGACAGACACACATACACAGACTACTGACGTACACACACATACACAGACTACTGACTGACACACACATAAACAGACTACTGACTGACACACAGAATCAGACAAAGACTACTGACTGACACACACATACACAGACTACTGACGTACGCACACATACACAGACTACTGACGTACACACACATACAAAGACTACTGACGTACACACACATACATAGACAACTGACTGACACACACATACACAGAGTACTGACGAACACACACATACACAGACTACTGACTGACACACACATACACAGACTACTGACTGACACACACATACACAGAATACTGACTGACACACACATACACAGACTACTGACGTACACACACATACACAGACTACTGACGTACACACACATACACAGACTACTGACTGACACACACATACAAAGACTACTGACGTACACACATACACAGACTACTGACGTACACACACATACACAGACTACTGACGTACACACACATACACAGACTACTGACTGACACACACATACAAAGACTACTGAAGTACACACATACAGAGACTACTGACTGACACACACATACACAGACTACTGACTTACACACACATACACAGACTACTGACGTACACACACGTACACAGCCTACTGACTGACACACACATACACAGACTACTGACTGACACACACATACACAGACTACTGACGTACACACACATACACAGAATACTGACGAACACACACATACACAGACTACTGACGAACACGCACATACACAGACTACTGACTGACACACACGTACACAGACTACTGACTGACACACACATACACAGACTACTGACGAACACACATACACAGACTACTGACTGACACACACATACACAGACTACTGACTGACACACACATACACAGACTACTGACTTACACACACATACACAGACTACTGACAGACACACATACACAGACTACTGACGTACACACACATACACAGACTACTGACTGACACACACATACACAGACTACTGACTGACACACAGAATCAGACACAGACTACTGACTGACACACACATACACAGACTACTGACGTACACACACATACACAGACTACTGACGTACACACACATACAAAGACTACTGACGTACACACACATACACAGAATACTGACGAACACACACATACACAGACTACTGACGAACACACACATACACAAACTACTGACTGACACACACATACACAGAATACTGACTGACACACACATACAAAGACTACTGACGTACACACACATACACAGAATACTGACGAACACACACATACACAGACTACTGAAGAACACACACATACACAAACTACTGACTGACACACATACACAGAATACTGACTGACACACACATACACAGACTACTGACGTACACACATACACAGACTACTGACATACACACATACACAGACTACTGACGTACACACATAAACAGACTACTGACGTACACACATACACAGACTACTGACATACACACATACACAGACTACTGACTGACACACATACACAGACTACTGACACACACACATGCACAGACTACTGACGAACACACACATACAAAGACTACTGACTGACACACACATACACAGAATACTGACTGACACGCACATACACAGACTACTGACGAACACACACATACAAAGACTACTGACTGACACACACATACACAGAATACTGACTGACACACACATACACAGACTACTGACGTACACAAACATACACAGCCTACTGACTGACACACACATACACAGACTACTGACGTACACACACATACACAGACTACTGACTGACACACACACATACACAGATTACTGACGTACACACATATACACAGACTACTGACTGACACACACATACACAGACTACTGACTTACACACACATACACAGACTACTGACTAACACACATACACAGACTACTGACATACACACATACACAGACTACTGACGTACACACATACACAGACTACTGACATACACACATACACAGACTACTGACAGACACACACACAGACTACTGACGTACACACACATACACAGACTACTGACTGACACACACATACACAGACTACTGACGGACACACACATACACAGACTACTGACGGACACACACATACACAGACTACTGACTGACACACACATACACAGACTACTGACATACACACATACACAGACTACTGACGTACACACATAAACAGACTACTGACGTACACACATACACAGACTACTGACAGACACACATACACAGACTACTGACGTACACACACATACACAGGCTACTGACTGACACACACATACATAGACTACTGACGTACACACATACAAAGACTAATGACTGACACACACATACACAGACTACTGACAGACACACATACACAGACTACTGACGTAAACACACATACACAGACTACTGACTGACACACACATACACAGACTACTGACTGACACACAGAATCAGACACAGACTACTGACTGACACACACATACACAGACTACTGACGTACACACACATACACAGACTACTGACGTACACACACATACAAAGACTACTGACGTACACACACATACACAGAATACTGACGAACACACACATACACAGACTACTGACGAACACACACATACACAGACTACTGACTGACACACACATACACAGACTACTGACTGACACACACATACACAGACTACTGACTAACACACATACACAGACTACTGACATACACACATACACAGACTACTGACGTACACACACGTACACAGCCTACTGACTGACACACACATACACAGACCACTGACTGACACACACATACACAGACTACTGACGTACACACACATACACAGACTACTGACAGACACACACACAGACTACTGACATACACACATACACAGACTACTGACGTACACACATACACAGACTACTGACATACACACATACACAGACTACTGACAGACACACACACAGACTACTGACGTACACACACATACACAGAATACTGACTGACACACACATACACAGACTACTGACGTACACACACGTACACAGCCTACTGACTGACACACACATACACAGACTACTGACTGACACACACATACACAGACTACTGACGTACACACACATACACAGACTACTGACGAACACACACATACACAGACTACTGACTGACACACACATACACAGAATACTGACTGACACACACATACACAGACTACTGACGTACACACATACACAGACTACTGACGTACACACACATACACAGACTACTGACGAACACACACATACACAGAATAATGACTGACACACACATACACAGACTACTGACTTACACACACATACACAGACTACTGACGAACACACACATACAAAGACTACTGACTGACACACACATACACAGAATACTGACTGACACGCACATACACAGACTACTGACGAACACACACATACAAAGACTACTGACTGACACACACATACACAGAATACTGACTGACACACACATACACAGACTACTGACGTACACACACATACACAGCCTACTGACTGACACACACATACACAGACTACTGATGTACACACACATACACAGACTACTGACTGACACACACACATACACAGACTACTGACGTACACACACATACACAGACTACTGACTGACACACACATACACAGACTACTGACTTACACAAACATACACAGACTACTGACTGACACACATACACAGACTACTGACATACACACATACACAGACTACTGACGTACACACATAGACAGACTACTGACGTACACACATACACAGACTACTGACAGACACACACATACACAGACTACTGACGTACACACACATACACAGACTACTGACTGAGACACACATACACAGACTACTGACTGACACACAGACACAGACACAGACTACTGACTGACACACACATACACAGACTACTGACGTACACACACATACACAGACTACTGACGTACACACACATACAAAGACTACTGACGTACACACACATACACAGAATACTGACGAACACACACATACACAGACTGCTGACGAACACACACATACACAGACTACTGACTGACACACACATACACAGACTACTGACTGACACACACATACACAGAATACTGACGTACACACACATACACAGACTACTGACGTACACACACATACACAGACAACTGACGTACACACACATACACAGACTACTGACTGACACACACATACAAAGACTACTGACGTACACACACACATACACAGACTACTGACGTACACACACATACACAGACTACTGACGTACACACACATACACAGACTACTGACTGACACACACATACAAAGACCACTGACGTACACACATACACAGATGACTGACTGACACACACATACACAGACTACTGACTTACACACACATACACCGACTACTGACGTACACACACATACACAGCCTACTGACTGACACACACATACACAGACTACTGACTGACACACACATACACAGACTACTGTCTGACACACATATACACAGACTACTGACGTACACACACATACACAGAATACTGACGAACACACACATACACAGACTACTGACGAACACACACATACACAGACTACTGACTGACACACACATACACAGACTACTGACTGACACACACATACACAGACTACTGACGAACACACACATACACAGACTACTGACAGACACACACATACACAGACCACTGACTTACACACACATACACAGACTACTGAGGAACACACACATACAAAGACTACTGACTGACACACACATACACAGAATACTGACTGACACGCACATACACAGACTACTGACGAACACACACATACAAAGACTACTGACTGACACACACATACACAGAATACTGACTGACACACACATACACAGACTACTGACGTACACAAACATACACAGCCTACTGACTGACACACACATACACAGACTACTGACGTACACACACATACACAGACTACTGACTGACACACACACATACACAGACTACTGACGTACACACATACACAGACTACTGACTGACACACACATACACAGAGTACTGACTTACACACACATACACAGACAACTGACTGACACACATACACAGACTACTGACATACACACATACACAGACTACTGACGTACACACATACACAGACTACTGACATACACACATACACAGACTACTGACAGACACACACACAGACTACTGACGTACACACACATACACAGACTACTGACTGACACACACATACACAGACTACTGACGTACACACATACAAAGACTAATGACTGACACACACATACACAGACTACTGACAGACACACATACATAGACTACTGACGTACACACACATACACAGACTACTGACTGACACACACATACACAGACTACTGACTGACACACAGAATCAGACACAGACTACTGACTGACACACACATACACAGACTACTGACGTACACACACATACACAGACTACTGACGTACACACACATACAAAGACTACTGACGTACACACACATACACAGAATACTGACGAACACACACATACACAGACTACTGACGAACACACACATACACAAACTACTGACTGACACACACATACACAGACTACTGAATGACACACACATACACAGAATACTGACGAACACACACATACACAGACTACTGACTGACACACATACACAGAATACTGACTGACACACACATACACAGACTACTGACGTACACACACATACACAGACTACTGACGTACACACACATACACAGACTACTGACTGACACACACATACAAAGACTACTGACGTACACACATACACAGACTACTGACGTACACACACATACACAGACTACTGACGTACACACACATACACAGACTACTGACTGACACACACATACAAAGACTACTGACGTACACACATACACAGACTACTGACTGACACACACATACACAGACTACTGACTTACACACACATACACAGACTACTGACGTACACACACATACACAGACTACTGACTGACACACACATACACAGACTACTGACGTACACACACATACACAGACTACTGACGTACACACATACACAGTCTACTGACGTATACACATACACAGACTACTGACAGACACACACATACACAGACTACTGACGTACACACACATACACAGACTACTGACTGACACACACATACACAGACTACTGACGTACACACACGTACACAGCCTACTGACTGACACACACATACACAGACTACTGACTGACACACACATACACAGACTACTGACGTACACACACATACACAGACTACTGACGAACACACACATACACAGACTACTGACTGACACACACATACACAGAATACTGACTGACACACACATACACAGACTACTGACGTACACACATACACAGACTACTGACGTACACACACATACACAGACTACTGACGAACACACACATACACAGAATAATGACTGACACACACATACACAGACTACTGACTTACACACACATACACAGACTACTGACGAACACACACATACACAGACAACTGACTGACACACACATACACAGACTACTGACTTACACACACATACACAGACTACTGACTGACACACACATACACAGACTACTGACGTACACACACATACACAGACTACTGACGTACACACACATACACAGACTACTGACTGACACACACATACACAGACTACTGACGTACACACACATACACAGACTACTGACTGACACACACAGACACAGACTACTGACTGACACACACATACACAGACTACTGACGTACACACACATACACAGACTACTGACGTACACACATACACAGTCTACTGACGTACACACATACACAGACTACTGACAGACACACACATACACAGACTACTGACGTACACACACATACACAGACTACTGACTGACACACACATACACAGACTACTGACGTACACACATACACAGACTACTGACAGACACACACACAGACTACTGACGTACACACACATACACAGACTACTGACTGACACACACATACACAGACCACTGACTGACACACACATACACAGACTACTGACGTACACACACATACACAGACTACTGACTGACACACACATACACAGAATACTGACGAACACACACATACACAGACTACTGACGAAAACACACATACACAGACTACTGACTGACACACACATACACAGACTACTGACTGACACACACATACACAGACTACTGACGGACACACACATACACAGACTACTGACTGACACACACATACACAGACTACTGACTTACACACACATACACAGACTACTGACTGACACACATACAAAGACTACTGACTGACACACACATACACAGACTACTGACTGACACGCACATACACAGACTACTGACGAACACACACATACAAAGACTACTGACTGACACACACATACACAGAATACTGACTGACACACACATACACAGACTTCTGACGTACACAAACATACACAGCCTACTGACTGACACACACACACACAGACTACTGACGTACACACACATACACAGACTACTGACTGACACACACACATACACAGACTACTGACGTACACACACATACACAAAATACTGACTGACACACACATACACAGACTACTGACTTACACACACATACACAGACTACTGACTGACACACATACACAGACTACTGACATACACACATACACAGACTACTGACGTACACACATACACAGACTACTGACATACACACATACACAGACTACTGACAGACACACACACAGACTACTGACGTACACACACATACACAGACTACTGACTGACACACACATACACAGACTACTGACGGACACACACATACACAGACTACTGACGGACACACACATACACAGACTACTGACTGACACACATACACAGACTACTGACATACACACATACACAGACTACTGACGTACACACATAAACAGACTACTGACGTACACACATACACAGACTACTGACAGACACACATACACAGACTACTGACGTACACACACATACACAGGCTACTGACTGACACACACATACATAGACTACTGACGTACACACATACAAAGACTAATGACTGACACACACATACACAGACTACTGACAGACACACATACACAGACTACTGACGTACACACACATCACAGACTACTGACTGACACACACATAAACAGACTACTGACTGACACACAGAATCAGACAAAGACTACTGACTGACACACACATACACAGACTACTGACGTACGCACACATACACAGACTACTGACGTACACACACATACAAAGACTACTGACGTACACACACATACACAGAATACTGACGAACACACACATACACAGAGTACTGACGAACACACACATACACAGACTACTGACTGACACACACATACACAGACTACTGACTGACACACACATACACAGAATACTGACTGACACACACATACACAGACTACTGACGTACACACACATACACAGACTACTGACGTACACACACATACACAGACTACTGACTGACACACACATACAAAGACTACTGACGTACACACATACACAGACTACTGACGTACACACACATACACAGACTACTGACGTACACACACATACACAGACTACTGACTGACACACACATACAAAGACTACTGACGTACACACATACAGAGACTACTGACGTACACACATACACAGACTACTGACGTACACACATACACAGAATACTGACGAACACACACATACACAGACTACTGACTTACACACACATACACAGACTACTGACGTACACACACGTACACAGCCTACTGACTGACACACACATACACAGACTACTGACTGACACACACATACACAGACTACTGACGTACACACACATACACAGAATACTGACGAACACACACATACACAGACTACTGACGAACACGCACATACACAGACTACTGACTGACACACACATACACAGACTACTGACTGACACACACATACACAGACTACTGACGAACACACATACACAGACTACTGACTGACACACACATACACAGACTACTGACTTACACACACATACACAGACTACTGACTGACACACACATACACAGACTACTGACGTACACACACATACACAGACTACTGACGTACACACACATACACAGACTACTGACGTACACACACATACGCAGACTACTGACGGACACACACATACACAGACTACTGACTGACACACACATACACAGACTACTGACATACACACATACACAGACTACTAACGTACACACACATACACAGACTACTGACGTACACACACATACACAGACTACTGACGGACACACACATACACAGACTACTGACTGACACACACATACACAGACTACTGACATACACACATACACAGACTACTGACGTACACACATAAACAGATTACTGACGTACACACATACACAGACTACTGACAGACACACACATACACAGCCTACTGACTGACACACACACACACACACACAGACTACTGACGTACACACACATACACAGACTACTGACTGACACACACATACACAGACTACTGACTGACACACACATACACAGCCTACTGACTGACACACACACACACACAGACTACTGACGTACACACACATACACAGCCTACTGACTGACACACACACACACACACACTACTGATGTACACACACATACACAGACTACTGACTGACACACACATACACAGACTACTGACTGACACACACACACATACACAGACTACTGACTTACACACACATACACAGACTACTGACTGACACACATACACATACACAGACTACTGACATACACACATACACAGACTACTGACGTACACACATACACAGACTACTGACATACACACATACACAGACTACTGACAGACACACACACAGACTACTGACATACACACATACACAGACTACTGACGTACACACATACACAGACTACTGACATACACACATACACAGACTACTGACAGACACACACACAGACTACTGACGTACACACACATACACAGACTACTGACTGACACACATACACAGACTACTGACGGACACACACATACACAGACTACTGACTGACACACATAAACAGACTACTGACGAACACACATACACAGACAACTGACTGACACACACATACACAGACTACTGACGTACACACACATACACAGACTACTGACTGACACACACATACACAGACTACTGACGTACACACACATACACAGACTACTGACGTACACACACATACACAGACTACTGACTGACACACACATACACAGACTACTGACTTACACACACATACACAGACAACTGACTGACACACACATACACAGACTACTGACTTACACACACATACACAGACTACTGACTGACACACACATACACAGACTACTGACTGACACACACATACACAGACTACTGACTGACACACACATACACAGACTACTGACGGACACACACATACACAGACTACTGACTGACACACACATACACAGACTACTGACTTACACACACATACACAGACTACTGACTGACACACATACAAAGACTACTGACTGACACACACATACACAGACTACTGACTGACACGCACATACACAGACTACTGACGAACACACACATACAAAGACTACTGACTGACACACACATACACAGAATACTGACTGACACACACATACACAGACTTCTGACGTACACAAACATACACAGCCTACTGACTGACACACACACACACACAGACTACTGACGTACACACACATACACAGACTACTGACTGACACACACACATACACAGACTACTGACGTACACACACATACACAAAATACTGACTGACACACACATACACAGACTACTGACTTACACACACATACACAGACTACTGACTGACACACATACACAGACTACTGACATACACACATACACAGACTACTGACGTACACACATACACAGACTACTGACATACACACATACACAGACTACTGACAGACACACACACAGACTACTGACGTACACACACATACACAGACTACTGACTGACACACACATACACAGACTAATGACGGACACACACATACACAGACTACTGACGGACACACGCGTACACAGACTACTGACTGACACACATACACAGACTACTGACATACACACATACACAGACTACTGACGTACACACATAAACAGACTACTGACGTACACACATACACAGACTACTGACAGACACACATACACAGACTACTGACGTACACACACATACACAGGCTACTGACTGACACACACATACATAGACTACTGACGTACACACATACAAAGACTAATGACTGACACACACATACACAGACTACTGACAGACACACATACACAGACTACTGACGTACACACACATACACAGACTACTGACTGACACACACATAAACAGACTACTGACTGACACACAGAATCAGACAAAGACTACTGACTGACACACACATACACAGACTACTGACGTACGCACACATACACAGACTAATGACGTACACACACATACAAAGACTACTGACGTACACACACATACACAGAATACTGACGAACACACACATACACAGAGTACTGACGAACACACACATACACAGACTACTGACTGACACACACATACACAGACTACTGACTGACACACACATACACAGAATACTGACTGACACACACATACACAGACTACTGACGTACACACACATACACAGACTACTGACGTACACACACATACACAGACTACTGACTGACACACACATACAAAGACTACTGACGTACACACATACACAGACTACTGACGTACACACACATACACAGACTACTGACGTACACACACATACACAGACTTCTGACTGACACACACATACAAAGACTACTGACGTACACACATACAGAGACTACTGACGTACACACATACACAGACTACTGACGTACACACATACACAGAATACTGACGAACACACACATACACAGACTACTGACTTACACACACATACACAGACTACTGACGTACACACACGTACACAGCCTACTGACGGACACACACATACACAGACTACTGACGGACACACATAAACAGACTACTGACGAACACACATACACAGACAACTGACTGACACACACATACACAGACTACTGACTTACACACACATACACAGACTACTGACTGACACACACATACACAGACTACTGACGTACACACACATACACAGACTACTGACGTACACACACATACACAGACTACTGACTGACACACACATACACAGACTACTGACTTACACACACACATACACAGACAACTGACTGACACACACATACACAGACTACTGACTTACACACACATACACAGACTACTGACTGACACACACATACACAGACTACTGACGTACACACACATACACAGACTACTGACGTACACACACATACACAGACTACTGACTGACACACACATACACAGACTACTGACGTACACACACATACACAGACTACTGACTGACACACACAGACACAGACTACTGACTGACACACACATACACAGACTACTGACGTACACACACATACACAGACTACTGACGTACACACATACACAGTCTACTGACGTACACACATACACAGACTACTGACAGACACACACATACACAGACTACTGACGTACACACACATACACAGACTACTGACTGACACACACATACACAGACTACTGACGTACACACATACACAGACTACTGACAGACACACACACAGACTACTGACGTACACACACATACACAGACTACTGACTGACACACACATACACAGACCACTGACTGACACACACATACACAGACTACTGACGTACACACACATACACAGACTACTGACTGACACACACATACACAGAATACTGACGAACACACACATACACAGACTACTGACGAAAACACACATACACAGACTACTGACTGACACACACATACACAGACTACTGACTGACACACACATACACAGACTACTGACGGACACACACATACACAGACTACTGACTGACACACACATACACAGACTACTGACTTACACACACATACACAGACTACTGACTGACACACATACAAAGACTACTGACTGACACACACATACACAGACTACTGACTGACACGCACATACACAGACTACTGACGAACACACACATACAAAGACTACTGACTGACACACACATACACAGAATACTGACTGACACACACATACACAGACTTCTGACGTACACAAACATACACAGCCTACTGACTGACACACACACACACACAGACTACTGACGTACACACACATACACAGACTACTGACTGACACACACACATACACAGACTACTGACGTACACACACATACACAAAATACTGACTGACACACACATACACAGACTACTGACTTACACACACATACACAGACTACTGACTGACACACATACACAGACTACTGACATACACACATACACAGACTACTGACGTACACACATACACAGACTACTGACATACACACATACACAGACTACTGACAGACACACACACAGACTACTGACGTACACACACATACACAGACTACTGACTGACACACACATACACAGACTAATGACGGACACACACATACACAGACTACTGACGGACACACGCATACACAGACTACTGACTGACACACATACACAGACTACTGACATACACACATACACAGACTACTGACGTACACACATAAACAGACTACTGACGTACACACATACACAGACTACTGACAGACACACATACACAGACTACTGACGTACACACACATACACAGGCTACTGACTGACACACACATACATAGACTACTGACGTACACACATACAAAGACTAATGACTGACACACACATACACAGACTACTGACAGACACACATACACAGACTACTGACGTACACACACATACACAGACTACTGACTGACACACACATAAACAGACTACTGACTGACACACAGAATCAGACAAAGACTACTGACTGACACACACATACACAGACTACTGACGTACGCACACATACACAGACTAATGACGTACACACACATACAAAGACTACTGACGTACACACACATACACAGAATACTGACGAACACACACATACACAGAGTACTGACGAACACACACATACACAGACTACTGACTGACACACACATACACAGACTACTGACTGACACACACATACACAGAATACTGACTGACACACACATACACAGACTACTGACGTACACACACATACACAGACTACTGACGTACACACACATACACAGACTACTGACTGACACACACATACAAAGACTACTGACGTACACACATACACAGACTACTGACGTACACACACATACACAGACTACTGACGTACACACACATACACAGACTTCTGACTGACACACACATACAAAGACTACTGACGTACACACATACAGAGACTACTGACGTACACACATACAGAGACTACTGACGTACACACATACACAGAATACTGACGAACACACACATACACAGACTACTGACTTACACACACATACACAGACTACTGACGTACACACACGTACACAGCCTACTGACTGACACACACATACACAGACTACTGACTGACACACACATACACAGACTACTGACGTACACACACATACACAGAATACTGACGAACACACACATACACAGACTACTGACGAACACGCACATACACAGACTACTGACTGACACACACATACACAGACTACTGACTGACACACACATACACAGACTACTGACGAACACACATACACAGACTACTGACTGACACACACATACACAGACTACTGACTTACACACACATACACAGACTACTGACTGACACACACATACACAGACTACTGACGTACACACACATACACAGACTACTGACGTACACACACATACACAGACTACTGACGTACACACACATACGCAGACTACTGACGGACACACACATACACAGACTACTGACTGACACACACATACACAGACTACTGACATACACACATACACAGACTACTAACGTACACACACATACACAGACTACTGACGTACACACACATACACAGACTACTGACGGACACACACATACACAGACTACTGACTGACACACACATACACAGACTACTGACATACACACATACACAGACTACTGACGTACACACATAAACAGATTACTGACGTACACACATACACAGACTACTGACAGACACACATACACAGACTACTGACGTACACACACATACACAGGCTACTGACTGACACACACATACATAGACTACTGACGTACACACATACAAAGACTAATGACTGACACACACATACACAGACTACTGACGTACACACACATACACAGACTACTGACTGACACAAACATACACAGACTACTGACTGACACACATACACAGACTACTGACATACACACATACACAGACTACTGACGTACACACATACACAGACTACTGACGTACACACATACACAGACTACTGACAGACACACACATACACAGACTACTGACGCACACACACATACACAGACTACTGACTGACACACACATACATAGACTACTGACTGACACACAGACATAGACACAGACTACTGACTGACACACACATACACAGACTACTGACGTACACACACATACACAGACTACTGACGTACACACACATACAATGACTACTGACGTGCACACACATACACAGAATACTGACGAACACACACATACACAGACTACTGACGTACACACACATGCACAGCCTACTGACTGACACACACATACACAGACTACTGACTGACACACAGAATCAGACAAAGACTACTGACTGACACACACATACACAGACTACTGACGTACACACACATACACAGACTACTGACGTACACACACATACAATGACTACTGACGTGCACACACATACACAGAATACTGACGAACACACACATACACAGACTACTGACGTACACACACATGCACAGCCTACTGACTGACACGCACATGCAAAGACTACTGACGAACACACACATACAAAGACTACTGACTGACACACACATACACAGAATACTGACTGACACAAACATACACAGACTACTGACGTACACACACATACACAGCCTACTGACTGACACACACATACACAGACTACTGACTGACACACACATACACAGACTACTGACTGACACACACACATACACAGACTACTGACGTACACACACATACACAGACTACTGACTGACACACACATACACAGACTAATGACTTACACAAACATACACAGACTACTGACTGACACACATACACAGACTACTGACATACACACATACACAGACTACTGACGTACACACATAGACAGACAACTGACGTACACACATACACAGACTACTGACAGACACACACATACACAGACTACTGACGTACACACACATACACAGACTACTGACTGAGACACACATACACAGACTACTGACTGACACACAGACACAGACACAGACTACTGACTGACACACACATACACAGACTACTGACGTACACACACATACACAGACTACTGACGTACACACACATATAAAGACTACTGACGTACACACACATACACAGAATACTGACGAACACACACATACACAGACTGCTGACGAACACACACATACACAGACTACTGACTGACACACACATACACAGACTACTGACTGACACACACATACACAGAATACTGACTGACACACACATACACAGACTACTGACGTACACACACATACACAGACTACTGACGTACACACACATACACAGACTACTGACTGACACACACATACAAAGACTACTGACGTACACACATACACAGACTACTGACGTACACACACATACACAGACTACTGACGTACACACACATACACAGACTACTGACTGACACACACATACAAAGACCACTGACGTACACACATACACAGATGACTGACTGACACACACATACACAGACTACTGACTTACACACACATACACCGACTACTGACGTACACACTCATACACAGCCTACTGACTGACACTCACATACACAGACTACTGACTGACACACACATACACAGACTACTGTCTGACACACATATACACAGACTACTGACGTGCACACACATACACAGAATACTGACGAACACACACATACACAGACTACTGACGAACACACACATACACAGACTACTGACTGACACACACATACACAGACTACTGACTGACACACACATACACAGACTACTGACGAACACACACATACACAGACTACTGACAGACACACACATACACAGACCACTGACTTACACACACATACACAGACTACTGACGAACACACACATACAAAGACTACTGACTGACACACACATACACAGAATACTGACTGACACGCACATACACAGACTACTGACGAACACACACATACAAAGACTACTGACTGACACACACATACACAGAATACTGACTGACACACACATACACAGACTACTGACGTACTCAAACATACACAGCCTACTGACTGACACACACATACACAGACTACTGACGTACACACACATACACAGACTACTGACTGACACACACACATACACAGACTACTGACGTACACACACATACACAGACTACTGACTGACACACACATACACAGACTACTGACTTACACACACATACACAGACTACTGACTGACACACATACACAGACTACTGACATACACACATACACAGACTACTGACGTACACACATACACAGACTACTGACATACACACATACACAGACTACTGACAGACACACACACAGACTACTGACGTACACACACATACACAGACTACTGACTGACACACACATACACAGACTACTGAAGTACACACATACAAAGACTAATGACTGACACACACATACACAGACTACTGACAGACACACATACACAGACTACTGACGTACACACACATACACAGACTACTGACTGACACACACATACACAGACTACTGACTGACACACAGAATCAGACACAGACTACTGACTGACACACACATACACAGACTACTGACGTACACACACATACACAGACTACTGACGTACACACACATACAAAGACTACTGACGTACACACACATACACAGAATACTGACGAACACACACATACACAGACTACTGACGAACACACACATACACAAACTACTGACTGACACACACATACACAGACTACTGAATGACACACACATACACAGAATACTGACGAACACACACATACACAGACTACTGACTGACACACATACACAGAATACTGACTGACACACACATACACAGATTACTGACGTACACACACATACACAGACTACTGACGTACACACACGTACACAGCCTACTGACTGACACACACATACACAGACTACTGACTGACACACACATACACAGACTACTGACGTACACACACATACACAGAATACTGACGAACACACACATACACAGACTACTGACGAACACGCACATACACAGACTACTGACTTACACACACATACACAGACTACTGACTGACACACACGTACACAGACTACTGACGAACACACATACACAGACAACTGACTGACACACACATACACAGACTACTGACTTACACACACATACACAGACTACTGACTGACACACACATACACAGACTACTGACGTACACACACATACACAGACTACAGACGTACACACACATACACAGACTACTGACTGACACACACATACACAGACTACTGACTTACACACACATACACAGACTACTGACTGACACACACAGACACAGACTACTGACTGACACACACATACACAGACTACTGACGTACACACACATACACAGACTACTGACGTACACACATACACAGTCTACTGACGTACACACATACACAGACTACTGACAGACACACACATACACAGACTACTGACGTACACACACATACACAGACTACTGACTGACACACACATACACAGACTACTGACGTACACACATACACAGACTACTGACAGACACACACACAGACTACTGACGTACACACACATACACAGACTACTGACTGACACACACATACACAGACCACTGACTGACACACACATACACAGACTACTGACGTACACACACATACACAGAATACTGACTGACACACACATACACAGAATACTGACGAACACACACATACACAGACTACTGACTGACACACACATACACAGACTACTGACTGACACACACATACACAGACTACTGACTGACACACACATACACAGACTACTGACGAACACACACATACACAGACTACTGACTGACACACACATACACAGACTACTGACTTACACACACATACACAGACTACTGACTGACACACATACAAAGACTACTGACTGACACACACATACACAGAATACTGACTGACACGCACATACACAGACTACTGACGAACACAAACATACAAAGACTACTGACTGACACACACACATACACAGACTACTGACTGACACACACACATACACAGACTACTGACTGACACACACATACACAGACTACTGACTGACACACACATACACAGACTACTGACTTACACACACATACACAGACTACTGACTGACACACATACACAGACTACTGACATACACACATACACAGACTACTGACGTACACACATACACAGACTACTGACATACACACATACACAGACTACTGACAGACACACACACAGACTACTGACGTACACACACATACACAGACTACTGACTGACACACATACACAGACTACTGATGGACACACACATACACAGACTACTGACGGACACACACATACACATACTACTGAATGACACACATACACAGACTACTGACATACACACATACACAGACTACTGACGTACACACATAAACAGACTACTGAGGTACACACATACACAGACTACTGACAGACACACATACACAGACTACTGACGTACACACACATACACAGGCTACTGACTGACAAACACATACATAGACTACTGACGTACACACATACAAAGACTAATGACTGACACACACATACACAGACTACTGACAGACACACATACACAGACTACTGACGTACACACACATACACAGACTACTGACTGACACACAGAATCAGACAAAGACTACTGACTGACACACACATACACAGACTACTGACGTACACACACATACACAGACTACTGACGTACACACACATACAAAGACTACTGACGTACACACACATACACAGAATACTGACGAACACACACATACACAGAGTACTGACGAACACACACATACACAGACTACTGACGTACACGCACATACACAGACTGCTGACTGACACACACATACAAAGACTACTGACGTACACACATACAGAGACTACTGACTTACACACACAGACTACTGACGTACACACACGTACACAGCCTACTGACTGACACACACATACACAGACTACTGACTGACACACACATACACAGACTACTGACGAACACGCACATACACAGACTACTGACTGACACACACATACACAGACTACTGACTGACACACACATACACAGACTACTGACGAACACACATACACAGAATACTGACTGACACACACATACACAGACTACTGACTTACACACACATACACAGACTACTGACTGACACACACATACACAGACTACTGACGTACACACACATACACAGACTACTGACGTACACACACATACACAGACTACTGACGTACACACACATACACAGACTACTGACGGACACACACATACACAGACTACTGACTGACACACACATACACAGACTACTGACATACACACATACACAGACTACTAACGTACACACACATACACAGACTACTGACGTACACACACATACACAGAATACTGACGAACACACACATACACAGACTACTGACGAACACACACATACACAAACTACTGACTGACACACACATACACAGACTACTGAATGACACACACATACACAGAATACTGACGAACACACACATACACAGACTACTGACTGACACACATACACAGAATACTGACTGACACACACATACACAGATTACTGACGTACACACACATACACAGACTACTGACGTACACACACGTACACAGCCTACTGACTGACACACACATACACAGACTACTGACTGACACACACATACACAGACTACTGACGTACACACACATACACAGACTACTGACGTACACACACATACACAGACTACTGACTGACACACACATACAAAGACTACTGACGTACACACATACACAGACTACTGACGTACACACACTTACACAGACTACTGACGTACACGCACATACACAGACTGCTGACTGACACACACATACAAAGACTACTGACGTACACACATACAGAGACTACTGACTGACACACACATACACAGACTACTGACTTACACACACAGACTACTGACGTACACACACGTACACAGCCTACTGACTGACACACACATACACAGACTACTGACTGACACACACATACACAGACTACTGACGAACACGCACATACACAGACTACTGACTGACACACACATACACAGACTACTGACTGACACACACATACACAGACTACTGACGAACACACATACACAGAATACTGACTGACACACACATACACAGACTACTGACTTACACACACATACACAGACTACTGACTGACACACACATACACAGACTACTGACGTACACACACATACACAGACTACTGACGTACACACACATACACAGACTACTGACGTACACACACATACACAGACTACTGACGGACACACACATACACAGACTACTGACTGACACACACATACACAGACTACTGACATACACACATACACAGACTACTAACGTACACACACATACACAGACTACTGACGTACACACACATACACAGAATACTGACGAACACACACATACACAGACTACTGACGAACACACACATACACAAACTACTGACTGACACACACATACACAGACTACTGAATGACACACACATACACAGAATACTGACGAACACACACATACACAGACTACTGACTGACACACATACACAGAATACTGACTGACACACACATACACAGATTACTGACGTACACACACATACACAGACTACTGACGTACACACACGTACACAGCCTACTGACTGACACACACATACACAGACTACTGACTGACACACACATACACAGACTACTGACGTACACACACATACACAGAATACTGACGAACACACACATACACAGACTACTGACGAACACGCACATACACAGACTACTGACTTACACACACATACACAGACTACTGACTGACACACACGTACACAGACTACTGACGAACACACATACACAGACAACTGACTGACACACACATACACAGACTACTGACTTACACACACATACACAGACTACTGACTGACACACACATACACAGACTACTGACGTACACACACATACACAGACTACAGACGTACACACACATACACAGACTACTGACTGACACACACATACACAGACTACTGACTTACACACACATACACAGACTACTGACTGACACACACAGACACAGACTACTGACTGACACACACATACACAGACTACTGACGTACACACACATACACAGACTACTGACGTACACACATACACAGTCTACTGACGTACACACATACACAGACTACTGACAGACACACACATACACAGACTACTGACGTACACACACATACACAGACTACTGACTGACACACACATACACAGACTACTGACGTACACACATACACAGACTACTGACAGACACACACACAGACTACTGACGTACACACACATACACAGACTACTGACTGACACACACATACACAGACCACTGACTGACACACACATACACAGACTACTGACGTACACACACATACACAGAATACTGACTGACACACACATACACAGAATACTGACGAACACACACATACACAGACTACTGACTGACACACACATACACAGACTACTGACTGACACACACATACACAGACTACTGACTGACACACACATACACAGACTACTGACGAACACACACATACACAGACTACTGACTGACACACACATACACAGACTACTGACTTACACACACATACACAGACTACTGACTGACACACATACAAAGACTACTGACTGACACACACATACACAGAATACTGACTGACACGCACATACACAGACTACTGACGAACACAAACATACAAAGACTACTGACTGACACACACACATACACAGACTACTGACTGACACACACACATACACAGACTACTGACTGACACACACATACACAGACTACTGACTGACACACACATACACAGACTACTGACTTACACACACATACACAGACTACTGACTGACACACATACACAGACTACTGACATACACACATACACAGACTACTGACGTACACACATACACAGACTACTGACGTACACACATACACAGTCTACTGACGTACACACATACACAGACTACTGACAGACACACACATACACAGACTACTGACGTACACACACATACACAGACTACTGACTGACACACACATACACAGACTACTGACGTACACACATACACAGACTACTGACAGACACACACACAGACTACTGACGTACACACACATACACAGACTACTGACTGACACACACATACACAGACCACTGACTGACACACACATACACAGACTACTGACGTACACACACACACAGAATACTGACTGACACACACATACACAGAATACTGACGAACACACACATACACAGACTACTGACTGACACACACATACACAGACTACTGACTGACACACACATACACAGACTACTGACTGACACACACATACACAGACTACTGACGAACACACACATACACAGACTACTGACTGACACACACATACACAGACTACTGACTTACACACACATACACAGACTACTGACTGACACACATACAAAGACTACTGACTGACACACACATACACAGAATACTGACTGACACGCACATACACAGACTACTGACGAACACAAACATACAAAGACTACTGACTGACACACACACATACACAGACTACTGACTGACACACACACATACACAGACTACTGACTGACACACACATACACAGACTACTGACTGACACACACATACACAGACTACTGACTTACACACACATACACAGACTACTGACTGACACACATACACAGACTACTGACATACACACATACACAGACTACTGACGTACACACATACACAGACTACTGACATACACACATACACAGACTACTGACAGACACACACACAGACTACTGACGTACACACACATACACAGACTACTGACTGACACACATACACAGACTACTGATGGACACACACATACACAGACTACTGACGGACACACACATACACATACTACTGAATGACACACATACACAGACTACTGACATACACACATACACAGACTACTGACGTACACACATAAACAGACTACTGAGGTACACACATACACAGACTACTGACAGACACACATACACAGACTACTGACGTACACACACATACACAGGCTACTGACTGACAAACACATACATAGACTACTGACGTACACACATACAAAGACTAATGACTGACACACACATACACAGACTACTGACAGACACACATACACAGACTACTGACGTACACACACATACACAGACTACTGACTGACACACAGAATCAGACAAAGACTACTGACTGACACACACATACACAGACTACTGACGTACACACACATACACAGACTACTGACGTACACACACATACAAAGACTACTGACGTACACACACATACACAGAATACTGACGAACACACACATACACAGAGTACTGACGAACACACACATACACAGACTACTGACGTACACGCACATACACAGACTGCTGACTGACACACACATACAAAGACTACTGACGTACACACATACAGAGACTACTGACTTACACACACAGACTACTGACGTACACACACGTACACAGCCTACTGACTGACACACACATACACAGACTACTGACTGACACACACATACACAGACTACTGACGAACACGCACATACACAGACTACTGACTGACACACACATACACAGACTACTGACTGACACACATACACAGACTACTGACGAACACACATACACAGAATACTGACTGACACACACATACACAGACTACTGACTTACACACACATACACAGACTACTGACTGACACACACATACACAGACTACTGACGTACACACACATACACAGACTACTGACGTACACACACATACACAGACTACTGACGTACACACACATACACAGACTACTGACGGACACACACATACACAGACTACTGACTGACACACACATACACAGACTACTGACATACACACATACACAGACTACTAACGTACACACACATACACAGACTACTGACGTACACACACATACACAGAATACTGACGAACACACACATACACAGACTACTGACGAACACACACATACACAAACTACTGACTGACACACACATACACAGACTACTGAATGACACACACATACACAGAATACTGACGAACACACACATACACAGACTACTGACTGACACACATACACAGAATACTGACTGACACACACATACACAGATTACTGACGTACACACACATACACAGACTACTGACGTACACACACGTACACAGCCTACTGACTGACACACACATACACAGACTACTGACTGACACACACATACACAGACTACTGACGTACACACACATACACAGACTACTGACGTACACACACATACACAGACTACTGACTGACACACACATACAAAGACTACTGACGTACACACATACACAGACTACTGACGTACACACACATACACAGACTACTGACGTACACGCACATACACAGACTGCTGACTGACACACACATACAAAGACTACTGACGTACACACATACAGAGACTACTGACTGACACACACATACACAGACTACTGACTTACACACACAGACTACTGACGTACACACACGTACACAGCCTACTGACTGACACACACATACACAGACTACTGACTGACACACACATACACAGACTACTGACGAACACGCACATACACAGACTACTGACTGACACACACATACACAGACTACTGACTGACACACACATACACAGACTACTGACGAACACACATACACAGAATACTGACTGACACACACATACACAGACTACTGACTTACACACACATACACAGACTACTGACTGACACACACATACACAGACTACTGACGTACACACACATACACAGACTACTGACGTACACACACATACACAGACTACTGACGTACACACACATACACAGACTACTGACGGACACACACATACACAGACTACTGACTGACACACACATACACAGACTACTGACATACACACATACACAGACTACTAACGTACACACACATACACAGACTACTGACGTACACACACATACACAGAATACTGACGAACACACACATAAACAGACTACTGACGAACACACACATACACAAACTACTGACTGACACACACATACACAGACTACTGAATGACACACACATACACAGAATACTGACGAACACACACATACACAGACTACTGACTGACACACATACACAGAATACTGACTGACACACACATACACAGATTACTGACGTACACACACATACACAGACTACTGACGTACACACACGTACACAGCCTACTGACTGACACACACATACACAGACTACTGACTGACACACACATACACAGACTACTGACGTACACACACATACACAGAATACTGACGAACACACACATACACAGACTACTGACGAACACGCACATACACAGACTACTGACTTACACACACATACACAGACTACTGACTGACACACACGTACACAGACTACTGACGAACACACATACACAGACAACTGACTGACACACACATACACAGACTACTGACTTACACACACATACACAGACTACTGACTGACACACACATACACAGACTACTGACGTACACACACATACACAGACTACAGACGTACACACACATACACAGACTACTGACTGACACACATACAAAGACTACTGACTGACACACACATACACAGAATACTGACTGACACGCACATACACAGACTACTGACGAACACAAACATACAAAGACTACTGACTGACACACACACATACACAGACTACTGACTGACACACACACATACACAGACTACTGACTGACACACACATACACAGACTACTGACTGACACACACATACACAGACTACTGACTTACACACACATACACAGACTACTGACTGACACACATACACAGACTACTGACATACACACATACACAGACTACTGACGTACACACATACACAGACTACTGACGTACACACATACACAGTCTACTGACGTACACACATACACAGACTACTGACAGACACACACATACACAGACTACTGACGTACACACACATACACAGACTACTGACTGACACACACATACACAGACTACTGACGTACACACATACACAGACTACTGACAGACACACACACAGACTACTGACGTACACACACATACACAGACTACTGACTGACACACACATACACAGACCACTGACTGACACACACATACACAGACTACTGACGTACACACACATACACAGAATACTGACTGACACACACATACACAGAATACTGACGAACACACACATACACAGACTACTGACTGACACACACATACACAGACTACTGACTGACACACACATACACAGACTACTGACTGACACACACATACACAGACTACTGACGAACACACACATACACAGACTACTGACTGACACACACATACACAGACTACTGACTTACACACACATACACAGACTACTGACTGACACACATACAAAGACTACTGACTGACACACACATACACAGAATACTGACTGACACGCACATACACAGACTACTGACGAACACAAACATACAAAGACTACTGACTGACACAAACACATACACAGACTACTGACTGACACACACACATACACAGACTACTGACTGACACACACATACACAGACTACTGACTGACACACACATACACAGACTACTGACTTACACACACATACACAGACTACTGACTGACACACATACACAGACTACTGACATACACACATACACAGACTACTGACGTACACACATACACAGACTACTGACATACACACATACACAGACTACTGACAGACACACACACAGACTACTGACGTACACACACATACACAGACTACTGACTGACACACATACACAGACTACTGATGGACACACACATACACAGACTACTGACGGACACACACATACACATACTACTGAATGACACACATACACAGACTACTGACATACACACATACACAGACTACTGACGTACACACATAAACAGACTACTGAGGTACACACATACACAGACTACTGACAGACACACATACACAGACTACTGACGTACACACACATACACAGGCTACTGACTTACAAACACATACATAGACTACTGACGTACACACATACAAAGACTAATGACTGACACACACATACACAGACTACTGACAGACACACATACACAGACTACTGACGTACACACACATACACAGACTACTGACTGACACACAGAATCAGACAAAGACTACTGACTGACACACACATACACAGACTACTGACGTACACACACATACACAGACTACTGACGTACACACACATACAAAGACTACTGACGTACACACACATACACAGAATACTGACGAACACACACATACACAGAGTACTGACGAACACACACATACACAGACTACTGACTGACACACACATACACAGACTACTGACTGACACACACATACACAGAATACTGACTGACACACACATACACAGACTACTGACGTACACACACATACACAGACTACTGACGTACACACACATACACAGACTACTGACTGACACACACATACAAAGACTACTGACGTACACACATACACAGACTACTGACGTACACACACATACACAGACTACTGACGTACACGCACATACACAGACTGCTGACTGACACACACATACAAAGACTACTGACGTACACACATACAGAGACTACTGACTGACACACACATACACAGACTACTGACTTACACACACAGACTACTGACGTACACACACGTACACAGCCTACTGACTGACACACACATACACAGACTACTGACTGACACACACATACACAGACTACTGACGAACACGCACATACACAGACTACTGACTGACACACACATACACAGACTACTGACTGACACACACATACACAGACTACTGACGAACACACATACACAGAATACTGACTGACACACACATACACAGACTACTGACTTACACACACATACACAGACTACTGACTGACACACACATACACAGACTACTGACGTACACACACATACACAGACTACTGACGTACACACACATACACAGACTACTGACGTACACACACATACACAGACTACTGACGGACACACACATACACAGACTACTGACTGACACACACATACACAGACTACTGACATACACACATACACAGACTACTAACGTACACACACATACACAGACTACTGACGTACACACACATACACAGAATACTGACGAACACACACATACACAGACTACTGACGAACACACACATACACAAACTACTGACTGACACACACATACACAGACTACTGAATGACACACACATACACAGAATACTGACGAACACACACATACACAGACTACTGACTGACACACATACACAGAATACTGACTGACACACACATACACAGATTACTGACGTACACACACATACACAGACTACTGACGTACACACACGTACACAGCCTACTGACTGACACACACATACACAGACTACTGACTGACACACACATACACAGACTACTGACGTACACACATACACAGACTACTGACGTACACACACATACACAGACTACTGACTGACACACACATACAAAGACTACTGACGTACACACATACACAGACTACTGACGTACACACACATACACAGACTACTGACGTACACGCACATACACAGACTGCTGACTGACACACACATACAAAGACTACTGACGTACACACATACAGAGACTACTGACTGACACACACATACACAGACTACTGACTTACACACACAGACTACTGACGTACACACACGTACACAGCCTACTGACTGACACACACATACACAGACTACTGACTGACACACACATACACAGACTACTGACGAACACGCACATACACAGACTACTGACTGACACACACATACACAGACTACTGACTGACACACACATACACAGACTACTGACGAACACACATACACAGAATACTGACTGACACACACATACACAGACTACTGACTTACACACACATACACAGACTACTGACTGACACACACATACACAGACTACTGACGTACACACACATACACAGACTACTGACGTACACACACATACACAGACTACTGACGTACACACACATACACAGACTACTGACGGACACACACATACACAGACTACTGACTGACACACACATACACAGACTACTGACATACACACATACACAGACTACTAACGTACACACACATACACAGACTACTGACGTACACACACATACACAGAATACTGACGAACACACACATACACAGACTACTGACGAACACACACATACACAAACTACTGACTGACACACACATACACAGACTACTGAATGACACACACATACACAGAATACTGACGAACACACACATACACAGACTACTGACTGACACACATACACAGAATACTGACTGACACACACATACACAGATTACTGACGTACACACACATACACAGACTACTGACGTACACACACGTACACAGCCTACTGACTGACACACACATACACAGACTACTGACTGACACACACATACACAGACTACTGACGTACACACACATACACAGAATACTGACGAACACACACATACACAGACTACTGACGAACACGCACATACACAGACTACTGACTTACACACACATACACAGACTACTGACTGACACACACGTACACAGACTACTGACGAACACACATACACAGACAACTGACTGACACACACAGACACAGACTACTGACTGACACACACATACACAGACTACTGACGTACACACACATACACAGACTACTGACGTACACACATACACAGTCTACTGACGTACACACATACACAGACTACTGACAGACACACACATACACAGACTACTGACGTACACACACATACACAGACTACTGACTGACACACACATACACAGACTACTGACGTACACACATACACAGACTACTGACAGACACACACACAGACTACTGACGTACACACACATACACAGACTACTGACTGACACACACATACACAGACCACTGACTGACACACACATACACAGACTACTGACGTACACACACATACACAGAATACTGACTGACACACACATACACAGAATACTGACGAACACACACATACACAGACTACTGACTGACACACACATACACAGACTACTGACTGACACACACATACACAGACTACTGACTGACACACACATACACAGACTACTGACGAGCACACACATACACAGACTACTGACTGACACACACATACACAGACTACTGACTTACACACACATACACAGACTACTGACTGACACACATACAAAGACTACTGACTGACACACACATACACAGAATACTGACTGACACGCACATACACAGACTACTGACGAACACAAACATACAAAGACTACTGACTGACACACACACATACACAGACTACTGACTGACACACACACACATACACAGACTACTGACACACACATACACAGACTACTGACTGACACACACATACACAGACTACTGACTTACACACACATACACAGACTACTGACTGACACACATACACAGACTACTGACATACACACATACACAGACTACTGACGTACACACATACACAGACTACTGACATACACCCATACACAGACTACTGACAGACACACACACAGACTACTGACGTACACACACATACACAGACTACTGACTGACACACATACAGACTACTGATGGACACACACATACACAGACTACTGACGGACACACACATACACATACTACTGAATGACACACATACACAGACTACTGACATACACACATGCACAGACTACTGACGTACACACATAAACAGACTACTGAGGTACACACATACACAGACTACTGACAGACACACATACACAGACTACTGACGTACACACACATACACAGGCTACTGACTGACAAACACATACATAGACTACTGACGTACACACATACAAAGACTAATGACTGACACACACATACACAGACTACTGACAGACACACATACACAGACTACTGACGTACACACACATACACAGACTACTGACTGACACACAGAATCAGACAAAGACTACTGACTGACACACACATACACAGACTACTGACGTACACACACATACACAGACTACTGACGTACACACACATACAAAGACTACTGACGTACACACACATACACAGAATACTGACGAACACACACATACACAGAGTACTGACGAACACACACATACACAGACTACTGACTGACACACACATACACAGACTACTGACTGACACACACATACACAGAATACTGACTGACACACACATACACAGACTACTGACGTACACACACATACACAGACTACTGACGTACACACACATACACAGACTACTGACTGACACACACATACAAAGACTACTGACGTACACACATACACAGACTACTGACGTACACACACATACACAGACTACTGACGTACACACACATACACAGACTGCTGACTGACACACACATACAAAGACTACTGACGTACACACATACAGAGACTACTGACTGACACACACATACACAGACTACTGACTTACACACACAGACTACTGACGTACACACACGTACACAGCCTACTGACTGACACACACATACACAGACTACTGACTGACACACACATACACAGACTACTGACGAACACGCACATACACAGACTACTGACTGACACACACATACACAGATTACTGACTGACACACACATACACAGACTACTGACGAACACACATACACAGAATACTGACTGACACACACATACACAGACTACTGACTTACACACACATACACAGACTACTGACTGACACACACATACACAGACTACTGACGTACACACACATACACAGACTACTGACGTACACACACATACACAGACTACTGACGTACACACACATACACAGACTACTGACGGACACACACATACACAGACTACTGACTGACACACACATACACAGACTACTGACATACACACATACACAGACTACTAACGTACACACACATACACAGACTACTGACGTACACACACATACACAGACTACTGACGGACACACACATACACAGACTACTGACTGACACACACATACACAGACTACTGACATACACACATACACAGACTACTGACGTACACACACATACACAGACTACTGACGTACACACACATACACAGAATACTGACGAACACACACATACACAGACTACTGACGAACACACACATACACAAACTACTGACTGACACACACATACACAGACTACTGAATGACACACACATACACAGAATACTGACGAACACACACATACACAGACTACTGACTGACACACATACACAGAATACTGACTGACACACACATACACAGATTACTGACGTACACACACATACACAGACTACTGACGTACACACACGTACACAGCCTACTGACTGACACACACATACACAGACTACTGACTGACACACACATACACAGACTACTGACGTACACACACATACACAGACTACTGACGTACACACACATACACAGACTACTGACTGACACACACATACAAAGACTACTGACGTACACACATACACAGACTACTGACGTACACACACATACACAGACTACTGACGTACACGCACATACACAGACTGCTGACTGACACACACATACAAAGACTACTGACGTACACACATACAGAGACTACTGACTGACACACACATACACAGACTACTGACTTACACACACAGACTACTGACGTACACACACGTACACAGCCTACTGACTGACACACACATACACAGACTACTGACTGACACACACATACACAGACTACTGACGAACACGCACATACACAGACTACTGACTGACACACACATACACAGACTACTGACTGACACACACATACACAGACTACTGACGAACACACATACACAGAATACTGACTGACACACACATACACAGACTACTGACTTACACACACATACACAGACTACTGACTGACACACACATACACAGACTACTGACGTACACACACATACACAGACTACTGACGTACACACACATACACAGACTACTGACGTACACACACATACACAGACTACTGACGGACACACACATACACAGACTACTGACTGACACACACATACACAGACTACTGACATACACACATACACAGACTACTAACGTACACACACATACACAGACTACTGACGTACACACACATACACAGAATACTGACGAACACACACATACACAGACTACTGACGAACACACACATACACAAACTACTGACTGACACACACATACACAGACTACTGAATGACACACACATACACAGAATACTGACGAACACACACATACACAGACTACTGACTGACACACATACACAGAATACTGACTGACACACACATACACAGATTACTGACGTACACACACATACACAGACTACTGACGTACACACACGTACACAGCCTACTGACTGACACACACATACACAGACTACTGACTGACACACACATACACAGACTACTGACGTACACACACATACACAGAATACTGACGAACACACACATACACAGACTACTGACGAACACGCACATACACAGACTACTGACTTACACACACATACACAGACTACTGACTGACACACACGTACACAGACTACTGACGAACACACATACACAGACAACTGACTGACACACACATACACAGACTACTGACTTACACACACATACACAGACTACTGACTGACACACACATACACAGACTACTGACGTACACACACATACACAGACTACAGACGTACACACACATACACAGACTACTGACTGACACACACATACACAGACTACTGACTTACACACACATACACAGACTACTGACTGACACACACAGACACAGACTACTGACTGACACACACATACACAGACTACTGACGTACACACACATACACAGACTACTGACGTACACACATACACAGTCTACTGACGTACACACATACACAGACTACTGACAGACACACACATACACAGACTACTGACGTACACACACATACACAGACTACTGACTGACACACACATACACAGACTACTGACGTACACACATACACAGACTACTGACAGACACACACACAGACTACTGACGTACACACACATACACAGACTACTGACTGACACACACATACACAGACCACTGACTGACACACACATACACAGACTACTGACGTACACACACATACACAGAATACTGACTGACACACACATACACAGAATACTGACGAACACACACATACACAGACTACTGACTGACACACACATACACAGACTACTGACTGACACACACATACACAGACTACTGACTGACACACACATACACAGACTACTGACGAACACACACATACACAGACTACTGACTGACACACACATACACAGACTACTGACTTACACACACATACACAGACTACTGACTGACACACATACAAAGACTACTGACTGACACACACATACACAGAATACTGACTGACACGCACATACACAGACTACTGACGAACACAAACATACAAAGACTACTGACTGACACACACACATACACAGACTACTGACTGACACACACACATACACAGACTACTGACTGACACACACATACACAGACTACTGACTGACACACACATACACAGACTACTGACTTACACACACATACACAGACTACTGACTGACACACATACACAGACTACTGACATACACACATACACAGACTACTGACGTACACACATACACAGACTACTGACATACACCCATACACAGACTACTGACAGACACACACACAGACTACTGACGTACACACACATACACAGACTACTGACTGACACACATACACAGACTACTGATGGACACACACATACACAGACTACTGACGGACACACACATACACATACTACTGAATGACACACATACACAGACTACTGACATACACACATACACAGACTACTGACGTACACACATAAACAGACTACTGAGGTACACACATACACAGACTACTGACAGACACACATACACAGACTACTGACGTACACACACATACACAGGCTACTGACTGACAAACACATACATAGACTACTGACGTACACACATACAAAGACTAATGACTGACACACACATACACAGACTACTGACAGACACACATACACAGACTACTGACGTACACACACATACACAGACTACTGACTGACACACAGAATCAGACAAAGACTACTGACTGACACACACATACACAGACTACTGACGTACACACACATACAAAGACTACTGACGTACACACACATACACAGAATACTGACGAACACACACATACACAGAGTACTGACGAACACACACATACACAGACTACTGACTGACACACACATACACAGACTACTGACTGACACACACATACACAGAATACTGACTGACACACACATACACAGACTACTGACGTACACACACATACACAGACTACTGACGTACACACACATACACAGACTACTGACTGACACACACATACAAAGACTACTGACGTACACACATACACAGACTACTGACGTACACACACATACACAGACTACTGACGTACACACACATACACAGACTGCTGACTGACACACACATACAAAGACTACTGACGTACACACATACAGAGACTACTGACTGACACACACATACACAGACTACTGACTTACACACACAGACTACTGACGTACACACACGTACACAGCCTACTGACTGACACACACATACACAGACTACTGACTGACACACACATACACAGACTACTGACGAACACGCACATACACAGACTACTGACTGACACACACATACACAGATTACTGACTGACACACACATACACAGACTACTGACGAACACACATACACAGAATACTGACTGACACACACATACACAGACTACTGACTTACACACACATACACAGACTACTGACTGACACACACATACACAGACTACTGACGTACACACACATACACAGACTACTGACGTACACACACATACACAGACTACTGACGTACACACACATACACAGACTACTGACGGACACACACATACACAGACTACTGACTGACACACACATACACAGACTACTGACATACACACATACACAGACTACTAACGTACACACACATACACAGACTACTGACGTACACACACATACACAGACTACTGACGGACACACACATACACAGACTACTGACTGACACACACATACACAGACTACTGACATACACACATACACAGACTACTGACGTACACACATAAACAGACTACTGACGTACACACATACACAGACTACTGACAGACACTCATACACAGACTACTGACGTACACACACATACACAGGCTACTGACTGACACACACATACATAGACTACTGACGTACACACATACAAAGACTAATGACTGACACACACATACACAGACTACTGACGTAAACACACATACACAGACTACTGACGTACACACATACACAGACTACTGACGTACACACATACACAGACTACTGACGTACACACATACACAGACTACTGACGTACACACATACACAGACTACTGACAGACACACACATACACAGACTACTGACGTACACACACATACACAGACTACTGACTGACACACACATACACAGACTACTGACTGACACACAGACATAGACACAGACTACTGACTGACACACACATACACAGACTACTGACGTACACACACATACACAGACTACTGACGTACACACACATACAATGACTACTGACGTGCACACACATACACAGAATACTGACGAACACACACATACACAGACTACTGACGTACACACACATGCACAGCCTACTGACTGACACACACATACACAGACTACTGACTGACACACACATACACAGACTACTGACTGACACACACATACATACACAGACTACTGACTGACACACACATACACAGACTACTGACGTACACACACATACACAGAATACTGACGAACACACACATACACAGACTACTGACGAACACACACATACACAGACTACTGACTGACACACACAGACACAGACTACTGACTGACACACACACAGACTACTGACGTACACACACATACACAGACTACTGACGTACACACACATACAAAGTTTACTGACGTACACACACATACACAGAATACTGACGAACACACACATACACAGACTACTGACGGACACACACATACACAGACTTCTGACGTACACACACATACAAAGACTACTGACGTACACACACATACACAGAATACTGACGAACACACACATACACAGACTACTGACGGACAAACACATACACAGACTTCTGACGTACACACACATACACAGACTACTGACGTACACACATACACAGACTACTGACTTACACACACATACACAGACAACTGACGTACACACACATACACAGACTACTGACTGACACACACATACACAGACTACTGACGTACACACATACACAGACTACTGACAGACACACACATACACAGACTACTGACGTACACACACATACACAGACTAATGACTGACACACACATACACAGACTACTGACGTACACACACATACACAGACTACTGACGGACACACACATACACAGACTACTGACTGACACACACATACACAGACTACTGACATACACACATACACAGACTACTAACGTACACACACATACACAGACTACTGACGTACACACACATACACAGACTACTGACGTACACACACATACACAGACTACTGACGTACACACATACAAAGACTACTGACGTACACACACATACACAGAATACTGATGAACACACACATACACAGACTACTGACGAACACACATACACAGACTACTGACTGACACACACATACACAGACTACTGACTGACACACACATACACAGACTACTGACGAACACACACATACAAAGACTACTGACTGACACACACATACAAAGAATACTGACTGACACACACATACACATACTACTGACGTACACTCACATACACAGCTTACTGACGTACACACACATACACAGACTACTGACTGACACACACACATACACAGACTACTGACTGACACACACATACACAGACTACTGACTGACACACACATACACAGACTACTGACTTACACACACATACTTCTGACTGACACACATACACAGACTACTGACATACACACATACACAGACTACTGACGTACACACATACACAGACTACTGACATACACACATACACAGACTACTGACAGACACACACACAGACTACTGACGTACACACACATACACAGACTACTGACTGACACACATACACTGACTACTGACGGACACACACATACACAGACTACTGACGGACACACACATACACATACTACTGACTGACACACATACACAGACTACTGACATACACACATACACAGACTACTGACGTACACACATAAACAGACTACTGACGTACACACATACACAGACTACTGACAGACACACATACACAGACTACTGACGTACACACACATACACAGACTACTGACTGACACACAGAATCAGACAAAGACTACTGACTGACACACACATACACAGACTACTGACGTACACACACATACACAGACTACTGACGTACACACACATACAAAGACTACTGACGTACACACACATACACAGAATACTGACGAACACACACATACACAGAGTACTGACGAACACACACATACACAGACTACTGACTGACACACACATACACAGACTACTGACTGACACACACATACACAGAATACTGACTGACACACACATACACAGACTACTGACGTACACACACATACACAGACTACTGACGTACACACACATACACAGACTACTGACTGACACACACATACAAAGACTACTGACGTACACACATACACAGACTACTGACGTACACACACATACACAGACTACTGACGTACACACACATACACAGACTGCTGACTGACACACACATACAAAGACTACTGACGTACACACATACAGAGACTACTGACTGACACACACATACACAGACTACTGACTTACACACACAGACTACTGACGTACACACACGTACACAGCCTACTGACTGACACACACATACACAGACTACTGACTGACACACACATACACAGACTACTGACGAACACGCACATACACAGACTACTGACTGACACACACATACACAGACTACTGACTGACACACACATACACAGACTACTGACGAACACACATACACAGAATACTGACTGACACACACATACACAGACTACTGACTTACACACACATACACAGACTACTGACTGACACACACATACACAGACTACTGACGTACACACACATACACATACTACTGACGTACACACACATACACAGACTACTGACGTACACACACATACACAGACTACTGACGGACACACACATACACAGACTACTGACTGACACACACATACACAGACTACTGACATACACACATACACAGACTACTAACGTACACACACATACACAGACTACTGACGTACACACACATACACAGAATACTGACGAACACACACATACACAGACTACTGACGAACACACACATACACAAACTACTGACTGACACACACATACACAGACTACTGAATGACACACACATACACAGAATACTGACGAACACACACATACACAGACTACTGACTGACACACATACACAGAATACTGACTGACACACACATACACAGATTACTGACGTACACACACATACACAGACTACTGACGTACACACACGTACACAGCCTACTGACTGACACACACATACACAGACTACTGACTGACACACACATACACAGACTACTGACGTACACACACATACACAGAATACTGACGAACACACACATACACAGACTACTGACGAACACGCACATACACAGACTACTGACTTACACACACATACACAGACTACTGACTGACACACACGTACACAGACTACTGACGAACACACATACACAGACAACTGACTGACACACACATACACAGACTACTGACTTACACACACATACACAGACTACTGACTGACACACACATACACAGACTACTGACGTACACACACATACACAGACTACAGACGTACACACACATACACAGACTACTGACTGACACACACATACACAGACTACTGACTTACACACACATACACAGACTACTGACTGACACACACAGACACAGACTACTGACTGACACACACATACACAGACTACTGACGTACACACACATACACAGACTACTGACGTACACACATACACAGTCTACTGACGTACACACATACACAGACTACTGACAGACACACACATACACAGACAACTGACGTACACACACATACACAGACTACTGACTGACACACACATACACAGACTACTGACGTACACACATACACAGACTACTGACAGACACACACACAGACTACTGACGTACACACACATACACAGACTACTGACTGACACACACATACACAGACCACTGACTGACACACACATACACAGACTACTGACGTACACACACATACACAGAATACTGACTGACACACACATACACAGAATACTGACGAACACACACATACACAGACTACTGACTGACACACACATACACAGACTACTGACTGACACACACATACACAGACTACTGACTGACACACACATACACAGACTACTGACGAACACACACATACACAGACTACTGACTGACACACACATACACAGACTACTGACTTACACACACATACACAGACTACTGACTGACACACATACAAAGACTACTGACTGACACACACATACACAGAATACTGACTGACACGCACATACACAGACTACTGACGAACACAAACATACAAAGACTACTGACTGACACACACACATACACAGACTACTGACTGACACACACACATACACAGACTACTGACTGACACACACATACACAGACTACTGACTGACACACACATACACAGACTACTGACTTACACACACATACACAGACTACTGACTGACACACATACACAGACTACTGACATACACACATACACAGACTACTGACGTACACACATACACAGACTACTGACATACACACATACACAGACTACTGACAGACACACACACAGACTACTGACGTACACACACATACACAGACTACTGACTGACACACATACACAGACTACTGATGGACACACACATACACAGACTACTGACGGACACACACATACACATACTACTGAATGACACACATACACAGACTACTGACATACACACATACACAGACTACTGACGTACACACATAAACAGACTACTGAGGTACACACATACACAGACTACTGACGTACACACATACACAGACTACTGACGTACACACACATACACAGGCTACTGACTGACAAACACATACATAGACTACTGACGTACACACATACAAAGACTAATGACTGACACACACATACACAGACTACTGACAGACACACATACACAGACTACTGACGTACACACACATACACAGACTACTGACTGACACACAGAATCAGACAAAGACTACTGACTGACACACACATACACAGACTACTGACGTACACACACATACACAGACTACTGACGTACACACACATACAAAGACTACTGACGTACACACACATACACAGAATACTGACGAACACACACATACACAGAGTACTGACGAACACACACATACACAGACTACTGACTGACACACACATACACAGACTACTGACTGACACACACATACACAGAATACTGACTGACACACACATACACAGACTACTGACGTACACACACATACACAGACTACTGACGTACACACACATACACAGACTACTGACTGACACACACATACAAAGACTACTGACGTACACACATACACAGACTACTGACGTACACACACATACACAGACTACTGACGTACACACACATACACAGACTGCTGACTGACACACACATACAAAGACTACTGACGTACACACATACAGAGACTACTGACTGACACACACATACACAGACTACTGACTTACACACACAGACTACTGACGTACACACACGTACACAGCCTACTGACTGACACACACATACACAGACTACTGACTGACACACACATACACAGACTACTGACGAACACGCACATACACAGACTACTGACTGACACACACATACACAGACTACTGACTGACACACACATACACAGACTACTGACGAACACACATACACAGAATACTGACTGACACACACATACACAGACTACTGACTTACACACACATACACAGACTACTGACTGACACACACATACACAGACTACTGACGTACACACACATACACAGACTACTGACGTACACACACATACACAGACTACTGACGTACACACACATACACAGACTACTGACGGACACACACATACACAGACTACTGACTGACACACACATACACAGACTACTGACATACACACATACACAGACTACTAACGTACACACACATACACAGACTACTGACGTACACACACATACACAGACTACTGACGGACACACACATACACAGACTACTGACTGACACACACATACACAGACTACTGACATACACACATACACAGACTACTGACGTACACACATAAACAGACTACTGACGTACACACATACACAGACTACTGACAGACACTCATACACAGACTACTGACGTACACACACATACACAGGCTACTGACTGACACACACATACATAGACTACTGACGTACACACATACAAAGACTAATGACTGACACACACATACACAGACTACTGACGTAAACACACATACACAGACTACTGACGTACACACATACACAGACTACTGACGTACACACATACACAGACTACTGACGTACACACATACACAGACTACTGACGTACACACATACACAGACTACTGACAGACACACACATACACAGACTACTGACGTACACACACATACACAGACTACTGACTGACACACACATACACAGACTACTGACTGACACACAGACATAGACACAGACTACTGACTGACACACACATACACAGACTACTGACGTACACACACATACACAGACTACTGACGTACACACACATACAATGACTACTGACGTGCACACACATACACAGAATACTGACGAACACACACATACACAGACTACTGACGTACACACACATGCACAGCCTACTGACTGACACACACATACACAGACTACTGACGTACACACACATACACAGAATACTGACGAACACACACATACACAGACTACTGACGAACACACACATACACAGACTACTGACTGACACACACAGACACAGACTACTGACTGACACACACAGACTACTGACGTACACACACATACACAGACTACTGACGTACACACACATACAAAGATTACTGACGTACACACACATACACAGAATACTGACGAACACACACATACACAGACTACTGACGGACACACACATACACAGACTTCTGACGTACACACACATACAAAGACTACTGACGTACACACACATACACAGAATACTGACGAACACACACATACACAGACTACTGACGGACAAACACATACACAGACTTCTGACGTACACACACATACACAGACTACTGACGTACACACATACACAGACTACTGACTTACACACACATACACAGACAACTGACGTACACACACATACACAGACTACTGACTGACACACACATACACAGACTACTGACGTACACACATACACAGACTACTGACAGACACACACATACACAGACTACTGACGTACACACACATACACAGACTAATGACTGACACACACATACACAGACTACTGACGTACACACACATACACAGACTACTGACGGACACACACATACACAGACTACTGACTGACACACACATACACAGACTACTGACATACACACATACACAGACTACTAACGTACACACACATACACAGACTACTGACGTACACACACATACACAGACTACTGACGTACACACATACAAAGACTACTGACGTACACACACATACACAGAATACTGATGAACACACACATACACAGACTACTGACGAACACACATACACAGACTACTGACTGACACACACATACACAGACTACTGACTGACACACACATACACAGACTACTGACGAACACACACATACAAAGACTACTGACTGACACACACATACAAAGAATACTGACTGACACACACATACACATACTACTGACGTACACTCACATACACAGCTTACTGACGTACACACACATACACAGACTACTGACTGACACACACACATACACAGACTACTGACTGACACACACATACACAGACTACTGACTGACACACACATACACAGACTACTGACTTACACACACATACTTCTGACTGACACACATACACAGACTACTGACATACACACATACACAGACTACTGACGTACACACATACACAGACTACTGACATACACACATACACAGACTACTGACAGACACACACACAGACTACTGACGTACACACACATACACAGACTACTGACTGACACACATACACAGACTACTGACGGACACACACATACACAGACTACTGACGGACACACACATACACATACTACTGACTGACACACATACACAGACTACTGACATACACACATACACAGACTACTGACGTACACACATAAACAGACTACTGACGTACACACATACACAGACTACTGACAGACACACATACACAGACTACTGACGTACACACACATACACAGGCTACTGACTGACAAACACATACATAGACTACTGACGTACACACATACAAAGACTAATGACTGACACACACATACACAGACTACTGACAGACACACATACACAGACTACTGACGTACACACACATACACAGACTACTGACTGACACACAGAATCAGACAAAGACTACTGACTGACACACACATACACAGACTACTGACGTACACACACATACACAGACTACTGACGTACACACACATACAAAGACTACTGACGTACACACACATACACAGACTACTGACTGACACACACATACACAGAATACTGACTGACACACACATACACAGACTACTGACGTACACACATACACAGACTACTGACGTACACACATAAACAGACTACTGACGTACACACATACACAGACTACTGACAGACACACATACACAGACTACTGACGTACACACACATACACAGGCTACTGACTGACAAACACATACATAGACTACTGACGTACACACATACAAAGACTAATGACTGACACACACATACACAGACTACTGACAGACACACATACACAGACTACTGACGTACACACACATACACAGACTACTGACTGACACACAGAATCAGACAAAGACTACTGACTGACACACACATACACAGACTACTGACGTACACACACATACACAGACTACTGACGTACACACACATACAAAGACTACTGACGTACACACACATACACAGAATACTGACGAACACACACATACACAGAGTACTGACGAACACACACATACACAGACTACTGACTGACACACACATACACAGACTACTGACTGACACACACATACACAGAATACTGACTGACACACACATACACAGACTACTGACGTACACACACATACACAGACTACTGACGTACACACACATACACAGACTACTGACTGACACACACATACAAAGACTACTGACGTACACACATACACAGACTACTGACGTACACACACATACACAGACTACTGACGTACACACACATACACAGACTGCTGACTGACACACACATACAAAGACTACTGACGTACACACATACAGAGACTACTGACTGACACACACATACACAGACTACTGACTTACACACACAGACTACTGACGTACACACACGTACACAGCCTACTGACTGACACACACATACACAGACTACTGACTGACACACACATACACAGACTACTGACGTACACACACATACACAGAATACTGACGAACACACACATACACAGACTACTGACGAACACGCACATACACAGACTACTGACTGACACACACATACACAGACTACTGACTGACACACACATACACAGACCTGACTGACACACACATACACAGACTACTGACTTACACACACATACACAGACTACTGACTGACACACACATACACAGACTACTGACGTACACACACATACACAGACTACTGACGTACACACACATACACAGACTACTGACGTACACACACATACACAGACTACTGACGGACACACACATACACAGACTACTGACTGACACACACATACACAGACTACTGACATACACACATACACAGACTACTAACGTACACACACATACACAGACTACTGACGTACACACACATACACAGACTACTGACGGACACACACATACACAGACTACTGACTGACACACACATACACAGACTACTGACATACACACATACACAGACTACTGACGTACACACATAAACAGACTACTGACGTACACACATACACAGACTACTGACAGACACTCATACACAGACTACTGACGTACACACACATA